>NC_050465.1:7190505-7283370 GCF_903995425.1 Onychomys torridus
AACAAACTATGTCTTAAAAACAACCTTGCTCCAAAAAACCTAAAAGCAAACAAACAAACCACGACAAAAGCACACCAGTAGAGCTTGTGGAGAGTAAAATTATATGAAGGATCTGAGCTAAGAGGTATAGCTAAGAGGTATAGGGTGCTGGTCTAGTACGTGCCAAGTCAGGCTGGGGTTGCCCCCCCCCAGGTTAATAAACTAATAAAGGCAGACAGACAGATAGAACATAGCATGCAGTGGGCTTCCCACAGGCAGACAGTGGTGTCTGCACTTTTCACCATGATGTTGGGTTTTGTAGAACAGAGGTGCTTGGTACTTACAAGGACAGTGAGACAGCCTGGACTTAGTGGGCTCCGGAGGTTGGCAGTCCATAGCTGCTGAGCTTGCTTGCTCTTAGATCGTGGAATTTCATGCTCATTCTTTGGCTGCTCTATAAGACATTTGCAGTACTTAGTCACTTCATTCAGACTATTGGGCCAGTTTTTTTTTTTTTTTTTTTTTTTTTTTTATCAATTGAAGAAAAGTTTCCTTTTAAAGCCCCACAGCACTACTTTATGTAGTTCTTCCTAACTGGAGCGGTTGGTTGATAGTCAGTGGCAGCTCGTGGTGTGAACCCTTTCTTTGGTTTTAAGGAGTCACACAGTTGGGTTTCAGGAAGCAGACCGTCCCAGGGCCCTGGGTTTGATGTGTCAGAGTTGGGCCCGCCGCTGTGCAACGGGCCTGCTCAGCGGGCCATTTTCCATCCCTTTGCTTTTTACTGTGGCAAGACGTGTTCACCCCGCTTTGTGAACTAGTTTCCACTTTTAAGGACTTGAACATTAGTATCAGCGGACCAGTCTTTGGGAACTCTTCAATGTGTTCTGAGGGATGTATAAAAAAAAGTATTCCCCTTCTCTTTCGTTTCCTGATGGGCCAACTGTGTGAAGCTTGGCTCTTTGGGGCCTGGCTGCGTAGGAAGCTGGTGTAAGTGGGTACTAGGGATGGGGAGGGTAGGGACTTAGTCTCGCTTGACTGGGAAGTTCCCTAGATCCCAGCTATCCTGAGATCCGGGCCAGGCTCAGGTCTGGGTCGCTCTCTTTCCTCTGTGTCTGTCCCAGAGCTGCAATGGTCTCAAGAGCTGCCTTTGTCGTCCTTTTTATCCATGTGGCAGTGTGGAAAACAGACATGTAAGGTGCTAGGCAGGCCATTAGTCACAGGCCTTTCATGGCACAGTCTCGTGCCCAGCTGTGAACTCTTTATGTCAGGATCTGAGAAGGCAATACTAACTGAACTAGTATTTCAGATGATAACTCAGCTACTCTGTTGCGGGAGAGCGCTGAGCCAGAGTCAGCTGTTAAAACAGAAAGGTAAGAATGAGCCCTTCACATAGAGCACGCCAGCTGCCAGGCGCCAGTGTCCTCCCAGGGTGCAAGGGAGTCTGCACATAAAACAAGGCAAGACTCTTGGGCTAGTGTGAGCGGTGCCATTTGTGATACCAGAGTGTCATGAATGATCTCTGAAACAAGTTCCAGGGCCCACTGGTCAGGAGCCCTGCAGGCCACTAGTGTTGGAGGGACTGAGACAGCCAAAAATGTGGCTGCTGCCTGGTCCTCTGTCTGTGGGGCCTCCAGTCCAGATGCATTTGATTTCAGCCTTTTCTCACCGTCCAAAGGACTGTGGTGGAAGACCCCTCAGTCTGTTCCCAAAGCCTGGCAGCCCCCAGCAGGCTGGGCATGTGCTGGTCTGGCGTGGTGGGTGCAGCCAGGTGAGGGATGATGGTTGTCAACCAGTTTAAATACAGAATACTTGTCTGCGAACGACTGTGTCGGGGCCCAGGGCAGGGAATGCATGGGAGAGTAGAGCTGCAGGGCCCCTGCCCTGGCATTGGTACAGGAGCTGAGGCTGCAGAGGTGGAGAAGAGCCTCCGCACAGGAGAGGATGGAAAGAGAGAGTAGGGGAGAGGGACTGAGGGTGGGTGACCCTCCCGACAGGAGGGTGCCCCAAGGCAGCTCAGAGCTGGGGAGTTGAGGTGGCTGGCATGGCGTAGCAGAAACATGAAAGGCAAGATGTGGATGTGGGCAAGGAGAGGGCCCAGCCAGGTCCTTCCAGACTTCACGTGGCCGTGTTAGGGAGGCCAGAGCAGTGGAAGACGGTGGTGATATTTATGGTAGCGGTGACATAGGTTAGGTTGGGTTTCACAAGCTCCATGTTAATTTAGGCTTGAAGAGCAGAGAGGAGTAGAGCCCAGCACAGCCTGCAGGAGGCGCCAGGTCTGGGCACACGGACCTGAGGCTGTACATGTGGCTCTTTCTGCATGCCTGTTGCCTGGGTCCCCGCTGCTCTTTCGTACTGTCCTTCTATCTGGAGTCCCTACTGTCCAGTCCCTGCCACTGCCCACTCTGTGCTGGATCCTAGATCACCCCCCTTTCTGTGGCCGCAGGAACTCTTCCTCCCTGAGATTACTTTGTCCAGGAGCGCTGCTGCTGTAGCATTCATGTGATGCCTTGTGCGAGTCAGATCCCAGGGGCTGTGGCCCCTGTGCCCACATGTGGGCACTCCGGTGCTTGTGCCTTGAGGACAAGGCTTGTGTGGAGATGGGCATATGTGACTGCGTTGCTCTCCCCAGCCAAGGCGCTCCGGCCCTCATCCTGGTGGCCTTATGTAAACATGTCCCTGGGTGTGCTGCAAGGATTCTGGGCCTTCAGCTTTGTCGTCTGGTGGTGCCGGGGTCAGAACCCAGGGATTGATGGATGCTTGGCCAGCTCTGACGCCCTCTGCATCTCCAGCCCACAGCTTTGGCTTTGCTCCCTCCCTGTGGTGCTCTTCACTGGATGAGCCATGTTTGTGCCCTGAGTGCAGCACGTGGAGAGCAAGCACGGGATGAAGGTGCAGTCTAGGTCGCAGGAAGCTGGAGGAGTTAGTTCTTTAGTTCATCAGGGTGGGCTGAGCATGCTGGTCCTGCTGGCCCTGAGCTGTCACGCCAGCTTGTTTCGCGTGGCTTTGTGACTTCAGTATTTGCTTCACTTAGCTCAGTCTTTCTTTTTCTCCCTGGGCTTTTCTTTTCTTTCTTTCTTCTTTTTTTTTTTTTTTTGTTTTGTTTTGTTTTGTTTTTTTTCCAAACGGTTTCTCTGTGTAGCCCTGGCTGTCCTGGAGCTCACTCTGTAGACCAGGCTGGCCCTGAACTCACTGAGATCCGCCTGCCTCTGGATTCAGGGCGTGCCCCACCGCCCAGCCAGTCTGGTTTTAATATGCAGTTTTATGGTTCTGGTTGGCCGTAGCAGACCGGTGGTAAAGTGCTGGAGAAACGCCCAGAGGAGCCCTGTCTAGCAGGTCTCAGTTACTGGAGGTGTGTTTTCTCTGGCTGCTCAGGGAGTCACTGCTGTGTGTCCCTCCCATGAAGGCTAATTTTCTGCTGCTCTTCTTTTCTAGGCGACTCCCCCAGTGACGCAGGTGAGAGCGGTGTGAGTGTTTGGTGTGGCCCTGCGTGTGTCAACGTGGACTCTCCCTTCTGGGCCTGGACAATGTACCAGGGAAATACTGAGAAAATAGACCATTTGAATGGGTGTTAGTTTGCTGTATTTTAAGTCCCAGGCTTGTGTGGGGGTTATACATGTTTATGTGGTAGTTTGTTTTGTTTTGTTTTGTTTTCTCAAGACAGGGTTCCTCTGTGTAGCCCCTGGCTGTCCTGAAACTAGCTCTGTAGACCAGGCTGGCCTCAAACTCACAGAGATCTGCCTGCCTCTGCATGTTTAATGTGTTTTAATCTTGAAAAGGCCACATTTCAGGGTTCTTTCCAGAGTATAATGTTTATTTCTAATGTTCAAATTCTAATATATTTTTACTGTTTTCTAAAGTATAAATTTCCTTTATTTTAAGTAGTAGAATACATTCTACTGTCTTAGTAGTTTGGACTTGTAACTTGTGGGCTTAATCTTTTTATTAAAATGAAAAAACTGTTTTAGTCAGGTGGTCCTGCTTACTTTTAATCTCAGCACTCAGGATGCAGAGACAGGTAGACCTCTGTGAGTTTAAGGCTACCCTAGTCTATAGAGCGATCCAGGCCCTTCAGGGCTGCATAGGAAGACTTTGTCTCATAAGCACAAACAAAATGATTTCCTGACTGTGAAGAGACCATAGCCTCACTGTAGATCATTCAGAAATGTAGACCTCTGTAACAGAATGAAAGGCACTTGGTGACCGCTGTTTGTAACTGAGCCACACACACTTGGAGGCCCACACGTGTGTATGTGACTTCGAAGTCTGTCACTGGAACACTGTGGTTAATTAGATGTTAGCATGGGGAGTCCAGCGTGTGAGTGGACTGGGTTTGCTGGTGATCGACACTCCTGTCTGTCTAGTGTGCCATTTCTTTCCTCAGATTCAGTTCATTTGTGTTAAGTTGCAGACTGGATCTATCCATCCCTTGAACTTTATTCCCCGATTAGTTGGCCAGTTTGTATTAGCAGAGCTTGTGTGTGTTCATGTCCCCAAATGTCCACATTTAGATGTCAGACCTCTTCTGTTTCGACTTCACCAGTGATGGACGAAAAGAGTTCATTGAAATTTTCAGTCATTTGATTGATGCCTTTTCAAATATTTATATTTAAACTAGTTAGTATTTATATTTGAGTAAATTTTATTTTTGTTACTATTGAATTCTTTTTGAATTGCTGATTGGATTGTCACCTGTTTAGAAGGAGAAGCTGGACCTACTGGCCAAGATAAGCCCGAGGTGTCAGAGAATACAGAAGTCCCCAGTGAGCTTTCCTCCAATCTCAGGTGAGTCCTTCCCCAGTGCTTGGGAGTATGGCCACTCCAAGGATGAGCTGGGGGGCTTCCTGCCATAGCTTCTGCTGCCCATTCAACACTTGTGTGATGCCATAGTTATTATCTGTACACACTAAGTGTGGTGCCATAGTTATTATCTGTACGCACTAAGTGTGGTGCCATAGTTATTATCTGTACACACTAAGTGTGGTGCCATAGTTATTATCTGTACACACTAAGTGTGGTGCCATAGTTATTATCTGTACACACTAAGTGTGGTGCCATAGTTATTATCTGTACACACTAAGCGAAAGCTACTTGTTGAGTTTTCTTGTACCTGAGTTACATGGCCATGTTTGAAGCAGTGTGGCAGTTTGGGGAAGTCTCTAGTCATGGCAAAGGTCTGTCATGTTCTGATGAGTGGCGGCTGTGCTGTGTTAATGGGTGTTCATCATATGTCTCTGCATCCTGAGTGCTGAGATTAAAAGTAAGCAGGACCACCTGACTAAAACAGTTTTTTCATTTTAATAAAAAGATTAAGCCCACAAGTTACAAGTCCAAACTACTAAGACAGTAGAATGTATTCTACTACTTAAAATAAAGGAAATTTATACTTTAGAAAACAGTAAAAATATATTAGAATTTGAACATTAGAAATAAACATTATACTCTGGAAAGAACCCTGAAATGTGGCCTTTTCAAGATTAAAACATATTGAACATGCAGAGGCAGGCAGATCTCTGTGAGTTTGAGACAGTGGTGTTGGAATGATGCTAATGTTGACCTGGGTTTTTATTTTGTCCACTTTGAAATGTGTGTGTGTGTCATGTCCTGTTTTTTCCTTCCAATGCTTACTTAGAAGAATTCCTCGGCCAGGGAGTGCGCGACCAGCACCTCCCAGGGTCAAACGACAAGAGAGCACTGAGACCCTGGCAGGAGACAGGTGAGGCTGCCTGGCCGGGAGGTCCTAGAGAGCCCATGTTCTCTAGTGTGTGGGCCGTGGGATGCAGGGGTCTTGGGCCTGTGCTGAGAGACTGGGTGGGGGTGTAGTAGGTAGTGCTGGGAAGACTTGCTTTTGAAGAAAGATGGGCTTAGGTCTTAACCAACAAACCAGCATGCATTCCATACTGGCGAGAGGGAGAAATATGTGTGTTCATGTTCATGATACCTCAGAATGCATAGGCCAGTGTTGGGTTGTGTTTCACTGACCTCTAGATAGAAGACTTTCAAAGCATAAAAAGGAAGAGTTGAAGGCTTAATTGCACAAAAGTTAGAAACAAAGGGTACCCCAAAGCTGAACATACAGAAGAGGTAGTGGATATGGTGGCTGGGCCTAGAGGAGCCGTTCTGTGAAGAGGTGAGGTTCTGGGTCAGTGTGGCCTGAAGTGTGCCATTCTTTGACTGTCTTAGAGCCAGTGTTGGAAGAGGGAGATCCAAGAGCCTTTGTGGAGCAGAAGGACCAGCAAGGCTGGGGTAGTGGGCTGAGGTGGCCTATAGCTCTGGGCAGCATGGGGGCTTTGGGGTAGTGAAAGGTGCTGTTCTCTGTCCCCACTGTTCCCTGAGGTGTCGTTTCCCACTTCACCCACACCCTCACCCACACCCCCCTGTCTAGGGCAATGGCAGTCTGGCTTCTTTCAGATGACTGTGATGTTCCCAGATGTGTGGGGCTGATGACACTGGTGGCTAATGGGCCACTTCTAATGTAAGTGACTCTCTTCTTGCTTAGGTCAGGAAGTGGTAAAACCGTCTCCAATGTGATCATTGACTCACAGAATTCTGACAATGAGGATGATGAGCAGTTTGTGGTAGAAGCTGCCCCTCAGCTCACAGAAATGTCAGAGATTGAAATGGTTAGTTCACCAGAGGGTCCTGTTCTCAGTAAATATATTCGGCTTTTCATTCATGTAAAAACTGTTTTCCCCCCTAATTCCAGTCTAATTTCTTTAGTTTCTTTGTTTATATTTATTATTTGTTTGTTTGTTTAATGACTTTGAACATTCAGTGTACCTGATCTTTCTTCTTTTCTGCTCAGGTGCCATCAGGGGACCTGGAGGATGAGGAGAAGCATGGTGAGTGTACTTGAGTCCATATGTTCATGTGTCCATGTGTCCATGGGCTGGCTCTCCATGAGTGCTCTCACAGAGATACAAGTGGCCCTCCTGTGCCTAGCTGTGTCTAGGAGGGTCACTGTTGCTGCCACCATGTGGACCTGTAGGGAACCACAGGACCTGAGATTAGTATGGGCTCTGGTCACAGTGGCATCCTGTTTTGTCTGCCCAAGACATTAATGCCTGTATACACACATACACATATAAATTTCCTTGAGACTAGAGCTTTCTATGTAGCACAGGCTGCCTGGAACTCTCCATCCTCCTGCCTCAGCCTCCTAAATGCTGGAATTAGAAGCATGTGTTACCACACCCAACTTAGTTTCGTTTTTCATTCATATAAAATATTCCTAAGGAGTTGGGGATTTAGCTCAATGGTAGAGCACTTGCCTAACAAGCGCAAGGCCTTGGGTTCAGTCCTCAGCTCCGGACGGGCGGGGCAGGGGGGGGGGGAGTATTCCTATGGCTTTAAGGTTAAATGTACACAGCTAAATGCATTAAGAGGTGGAAGTTTGTTGGTTTTTTTTGTTTTTTGTTTGTTTGAGGCAGGGTCCCATGTGTGGCTCTAGCTGGCCTAGAACTCACTGTGGGGACCACTTTTGACCATCCTCCTGCCTCTGCCTCATGAATGCTGAGATTATAAGTGTACACCACGCCACCCAGCACTGAGGTATAAGACTTTAGACCTTGTTCTTTCTCCCTCTACTCTCCCTCGCCCTTATGTGCAGGTGAAAATATGAGTACTATTTTCATTTAAAAATGTGTGTGTGTGTGTGTGTGTGTGTGTGTACAGATGTGTGTGTGTGTGTGTGTGTGTGTATGTATGTATGTGTGTGTGTGTGTGTGTGTGTATGTGTGTGTATGTATGTGTGTGTATGTATGTGTGTGTGTGTGTGTACAGATGTGTGTGTGTGTATGTGTGAGTGTGTGTGAGTGTGTGTGTGTGTGTGTGTGTGTGTGTGTGTGTGTGTGTGGTCTGCTGGCTTCCATTCCAGCACAGAGGCAGTTTTGGCCGCTCTTCATAGTGGTGTGTTATATACCATGTGGCTATGTCATAACTCATCTGTTCAACCTCATTGGGTAAAAAAACACTTTTTCTTTTGTTTTTTTAAGACAAGGTTTCTCTGTGTAACAGCCCTGAGTGTCTGGGAACTTGCTTTGTAGACCAGGTTAACCTTGAACTTACAGAAATTCATCTGCCTCTGCCTCCCAAGTGCTGGGATTAAAGGCATGCACCACCACTGCCTGGCAAAAAAATCAAAACTGCCTTTAAGTATATTTTATTAATTATGTTTGAGTTTGCTGCTGGTGGATAAGTCTTAAATCCAACCAGAAAGTAGCTGGTAACCTCTATACACTTGTGCCATGGTTGCGCCATGGGTGTCTCGTGCCTCACTGGTCATTATTGTGGTTCTCAGGGTTTGCAGCCCAGTTACACTGTTGATGGCGCTACCCCAGCAGCCTACATAGCTCTGGAAAACAGTGTTTTTAAGAAAATGACTTTTCCTAAGCTATTTACACCGTGGAGATTTCTAAAAGAACGTTAGTATTCCTGCCTAATCTAAAAGCAGTGTCAGCACTGAGAAACCATTAGAATCGCTCTGTTGGAGTAGGTAGTTACATTCTGGGGTGTTGATCCACATTTCTTCTTAACTTGGGGAAGAAGAAAAAAAATCTGCTTATTTCTGTGACACTTTGTGACTAGCCTATGCCAGCAGCAGGGGGCACCGTGTTCTGTCTTAGCACAGGATCAGAAGGTGTTTTGATATGGAAAGAGAAAGGATGAGAATTCAGTGTTTTGCCCATCTTCCCAATGAGGTCTGAGAGTAATAAGTAACTTCTTGGGGAATAAGCTTTAACTGAAAACTCCTGGTTTTTAACAGGTGGGCTTGTGAAAAAGATCTTGGAGACGAAGAAGGATTATGAGAAATTGCAGCAGTCTTCCAAGCCCGGTGAGAAGGTAAGGAGCGGGTCTAACACGGGCACTTGGAAAAGCCTTTAGATGTTGCAGGGTTCAGTAGATTTCAAACCCGTAATCTTGTTCATGTGCTTGAAGGCCATTCCCCTCCCAGCTGAAGTATAAGAAGGTGGGGCTGTCTGGGGTGCTGCTCCTCACTGTCCAGCCTGTTGCATAGGGAGCTGTTGAACCACCACTCCATGGCGTCCCTACTGGCCTTGACTGCTCATTCGCCCTGGCAGTTGTGAAGAGTGGACAGGCTGACCCCTGACCCTAGGTCATTGCAAATTAAGAGCTGGGGTTTTCAGGCCTGGTTCTTACTGTGAGTTCTCTGTGTGTATGTCTCCTAGGATCTTTCTTACTGATGTGTTTTTTCTTTTTAAACTGTTACGATGTAGATCCTGTGTGCAATCAGCCTCCAGCAAGGTCAGAGGCAAACACATGAAGCTCCCACAAAGTCACATTAGTAAGAGGATGGAACACTAAAATACCTTGAATGAGTTTTGGTGGCTGTGGTAGTTGGAATGAGAATGTCCCCTGTGGGCTCTGACATTTGAATACTTGGTCCTCGGTTGATGGCACTGTTGGGGGAAGTGTGTCATTGGAGGCAGGCTTTGATAGTTTAAAGACTTTGATCACTGCTAGTTTGCTCTTTCTGCCTGGTGGTTAGAGTGTGAGCTCTCAGCTCCTCCTGCTGCTGCCCTGCCTTCACAACACCATCGTGGACTCTAACCCTGGGCCGTTGAGTGCAAATCAGTTACCCTGCCTTCCAGAAGGTGGTCACAGTGTCTGTCACAGCAGTGGAGAGGAACCAGTATGGTTGATGGAAGCCTTTCCTTCCCGAGAGCTTTGGAGTTTTGAACTGGCTGGTGTGGCTGCCTCCCGTCATCCCCCTTTGATGACTTTGTTGTTGTGCTTTCCCAGATATAATGTATGTACTATATATGTCTGTCTATATTGTGTGCTTGATATACATGGTGGGATCCAGCCTGTGTCTCCTTCTGTAAATATTTTTGTAGTTTGTTACCTGCCTTTGTTCTTTTATTCTAAAGAAGTTCTATTTTTCATTTTTAAAAATTGTTTTAAAAACTCCTTTGTTGCAGTACAGACTTAAGCTCTTTTGTACACTGAGCATGCTGTGTCGTATATCAGTTCTACCTGCTGTAAGGTAGTCGTGTTATTCTTTCTCATGCCTGATGCTATCTGCTTCACCCTTGAGTATCTGGTCAGTCCAGATTTAGTACTGTGTGTGGAGATCCGGTCCCCCGCCCTGTTCCGAGCCAGCTAGTGACAACTATCCTACACACTTGGGTGTGCTTCTGGAGAGCACCATTGTGTTCTTCCTTGCTTTAAGCGTTGTGCTTTCTGTCTGGCAAGGTCATTCCAGTTGCTCCCCTCCCCCTCCCCCATTCTCCACGTTGTCTCTGCCGCTACTGAGTCTTGGGGCTGGATCATGCAGTCCTGGTAGTGAGGTTACCTTCATCTGGTTCCATGGAAAGTCTGGTAATCTTGCCAGGTATGAGTCACATGCATTTAGCCCCAGCACTCAGGAGGCAGAGGCAGGTGGATCTCTGAGTTTAAGGCCAGTTTGGTCCACAGAGTGAGTTCCAGGCCAGCCAGGGCTACACAGTGAGACCTTGTCTTAAACAAACAAGCAAACAAAAACTGAGCAAAGGTCTGGTAATTTAGATTCAGATTGTATTAGTCTAGTTCATTCGTTTGTTCATTTAGACAGGGTCTTGCTGTGTAACTCAGACTGGCCTTAAACTCATGGTTCTCCTGCCTCAGACTCTGCTCTTGCCTGCCTCTCTTTACTTGTACTCACTCATTGTGTTGATATTGGTATTTGTGTATTGTTATGTCTGTCTGTCCCTGTACCCGACTGAAGAGATACAGTACCGCAAACGCAGTTGGAGCACCCCGGTGCCGTCATTGAGCCCACACTCTCAATCCTCAGACATAGTGTCTCCCTGCCTGAATTTAGTGCTTCTCATTCTCCTGTGTGCTGGTACAGCTTTCGGATGTGTATTCTAAGCAATGAGTAATAACTCTACATTGAAAAATGGCATGTAAATGTACCATAATCTGTATCTCTCCACAGCTTGCTTTATAGTCTCCACATTGTATTTTACACATTCCAGGGCTGGGATGTGGTTCAGTGGTAAAGCACTTGCTTAACATGTTGACAGGTCTGGGCTCCATCCTTAGCATGTCAGAAAAGAAAAGAAAAAAAGGTTTGTGTTTATACGTTTGGTTCATGTACTTTGTAGGACTTTATGGCATTCCATATGCAAGCCGTACTCTGCCAGTGTGTGTCGTTGTTGCTGCCTGTTTGCTTGTGTGGAGACACAGTCTCGCTCTGTGATCCTAGTTGGCTAGAACTTGCTATGTAGACAAGGCTAGCTTCAAACCTGTACCACCATGCCCGGCTCAGCACTTTTCTCTTTGCTCTGAGCATCTCTGTGGACTTGTGTGTCTCTGCATGTTGCTGAGGGTACATTTGTCAGGTGACGTCACCGCCTCTTTCAGCAGAGCCCCTGGGAAACCTTCCTCTTCTCCTGGCTGCCTACACCTTTTCTGCACTGTGATTCCTTTCCAGGCCGTGGCCTGGCTCATCTTCAGCGCTGTGATCCCATTCCGGGCCATGGCCTGGGCCCCCTTGGCCTGCATGTCCTTCTCAAGGCCCCCACCTCCTGTTGCCGCTCTCCCTGTGTCCCCCTTGTCATGATCTGTCCAGGTTGCCACTGTGTCCCTTGCTAGCCCCTTTTCTTGCTGTTCTCTGAGCATTAAAGTTTCAATCTTTTCATCCTTTTTATTCTCTCAAAACTTTGTTATTTAATGAGTGAATTTCTTTAATAGTTGTAAGCATTTTTATAGTTCTTCTTAATTTTGAAATAACTGTAACTTCAGTGAGGCCAGGAGATTTTTATTTGATATGTCAAAGTCTGGAGGCTACATTTCCAGCTAGCAATGGCCTACATGCCCCTGTTTTACACTTCTATGTGCCTAACTTCAGGTGCCTTACGGGAGAAGATGGCTGCCCCATCTTAAGCCCCCAGGCTGCATTCTAGCATGCAAGAAAAGATGAAGGAGAAGGCATGCCCTCCATGTTTAGCATACTTACTGGAAGTTGGATCGCCATTTACATTGTTCATCACTGTCATAAAGAACACCATAGAGTATTTTGGCCTCTGTCAGTTTAACTAACTACAGTCATATTCCATCACCCTCAGTGAGAGCTTGGGCACGATTCTTAGGCTGAAGTCTTGGCAGGTGAGGGGTCCGGGGAGGGAGCGGCCTAGCTGGGCTGAGGTGGTCTCCCATGTGTGGGCATGTATGACAGGAAGCTTCGCACAAAGGGAGATGAGAAATGGCATTCTCCAGCTGTCTCCTCCGTGGCATTTCCTGGGGAGTTGTTTATCTCATCCGTGTTTTCCAGGCTGTTCTGAAATAGGGCTATCTGCCCACAGTTCCAGGTCTCCTCTGCTTAGCGGGGCTGGCCTCTGCTTAGCGAGGCTGGCTTCATCCTCATGATGGGATTTGCACACGCCAGGATCGCAGGCTCCGGCTGCAGTTTGGCGAGGACCTCCGTTGCTATGTCGGTAACACCCTCCTTTTCTCTGGATAGCCTTGAGGATTTAGGTTTTCTAGGGATTGTATAGCAACTCTACTTCTTTATTTGTTTAGTACACAAGGGCTGGAAGGATGGCTCAGTGGTTAAAAGGCCTTGCTGTGCAAACCTGAGGACTGGAGTTTGAATCCCACACAAGCTTGTAGCCTTGTCTACTGCAGGTGAAGACAGGAGGATCACTGGGGCTTGCTGGCTGTCAGCTAGCAAAAAAACACCCCGAGCCTTGCTCAGGAAGAGACCTTATCTCAAAAGGAGCAAAGTGGAAAGTGATAGAGGAGGCCATCTGACACCTTCCTCTGGCCTCCAAGTGTGCACAGACATGTACACCTGGACACATACATGCATGTTCATCACATACACAGAATCAGATCAATACACTTTAGAAGGTAAACAGATAAGAGTGTACATTCCTTTGAATGAGGAATAAAGTATACTTTATCCTGAACTCTGTGTGTGCGTGTGCGTGTGCGTGTGCGTGTGCGTGTGCGTGTGCGTGTGCGTGTGTGTGTGTGTGTGTGTGTGTGTGTGTGTGTTTGTGTTTGGTGGGTAGGGGACGAGGAGGCCAAAGGTCAACATGGGGTGTTCCCAGTTGCTCTCCACCTTATTTTTTGAGACAGAGTCTCACTGAACCTGGAACTCACTGACTCTGCTAGACTGGGGTGCCAGCAAGTCCCAGGAGCCCTCCTGTCTCTACCTCCCAGCATTGGTAGGACAGGCCTGTGCCACCCTGGGTGCTGGGGATTGCACTCAGAACCTCATGTTCATGCAGTGAACACTTGACCAACTGACCAACTCCTCTTCTCAGCCATGTCCTGACACTTTGAACTCTTCCATTGTCAAACTCATGTTGCATATTAAAAGCTCTCTTTCTTTTAAGATCTATGTACTGGGTATGATTTCTTCCCTGATGTGGGTTCCCAGGTGGCTGTTTCTTACCTTTCAAGCAAAAGTTTCTAGAAAGTCTTTATCAACAATTTGTACTATAGCAGTCACTTCTTAGGAGTTGATGAGTCTTTCTTGGTAGCTAATTTGTGAGAGTATTTTTTGTTTTGTTTTTTTTAAATCAACATTTCACAATGCATGCAAAAGTGTGTCTACTCTCTGTCCTTCTTGGGTGCAGGGTTCTAGGTACCTTGAATGTTTCAGAGGCAAATGTATATCTCACTCGGCTCCATCATGGCGCCGTTTCCTGCCAGCAGATTCTTGTCCCCCTACCTCCCTCCCCTTCATCTAAGAGTTTAAGTAAGTGGTTCTGGCCCAGATGCAGAAATCAGGTGTGCTGTTTGTCCTGGTGGCACTTCTGTTTGGAGGGAACATTTTTTTCAATGCTAAGGAAATACAGATTTCTAATCTGGGCTTCTCTCCAGGCTGTCTTTGAAGTTCATTGGAAAGAGAGAGATTTCTTGCTGTGCTAATGGACTTGAACAACATGTTATAGGATAAATACATGGATCATATTTACTGTATTATTGTATTTATTTATGGTATTAAATGCTTTATGCATTTTCCCAGTCACATGCTTGCTTCTCAAGAGGTTATACACTAGTATTACCATTTCAAGCTGGCATTTTCTCCTTAATTCAAGTTCATGAGAACTTTTTGAAAAACAGTCAGAGATTCCGTTTTTACAGTGTTCCCTCCACTCTTGAAGTCACTGCTTTCTAAAGCTGATAGGTAAAGGCACTGTGCAGAGGTGTGGGCCGTCACAGGGCTTGCTTCTAAAGCATTTGACATTTCTCCCTCTCGGTCTTCAGTCCTTTATTACGTGCTGCTGCATCCTGGCTCCTCTTCATTTTGGGTTGCTCTGTCAGATTCAATGCTGTGTGTTTTCCGTCCTGGTCAGAGGTAGCTCCTGGCACATTCTTTTTGTGGGTTTTGCTCTCTCTGGGTTGGTTTAAAGCCTCTGATTTTGCTTTCTCACTTCCTGCCCCTGTGAATCAGGTCCTGTTGGTGTCTGGTGGGGACTGGGTGTGTGTCACCTGTAGCCTGCTTATATTTATTGTCCTCCTGAAAGAAAAATGTGGCAGCTGACAAGGAAATGTGGCTGACTGTCACAGAGAAGCGTTTAAAGCAGAGTGTGGAGTGCACTCCTGCAATCCCAGGAGTTAGTTGGAGGCCAGCTGCATTACAGGAGACATGACTTCAAAAAACTGGGGAGAAAAGAATTTCTTAGGAAATGTAAAAACCTGTTGTATCTTCAAATGCTTCTTAATGAACCAAATAACCTTCCCGTGTTATATTTTAGTTAAGGCAAATAGTCTGTGGTGAGTGCTGTTTAACTGAGTCCCCTGGGGAGGATTTTGGTTTCTTACTTGGTGATCCGAGTTGCGCCTCAGATTCTTATTGGCCGCCAGGTGGCGTGGTGTCATCAGCTGTGTGTCAACACTTAGGGAGCTGCTCTAGAGATGCCATTTCTGACGCTCAGCTCCAGACTTTGACATTGTGTGAGAGGGGCAATGGGGACATACTCAGGACTGTTTCCTCAATAGTAGTAATAATAATAATAATAATTACAATAATAATAATAATAATAAGTAGTAGTAGTAGTAGTAGTAGTAGTAGTAGTAGTAGTAGTAGTAGTACTAGGATTGGTTTCCTTCACAAAAGCTTAAGGAAAGGGTCTGTTAGTTTGGGGGAATTTGGGTTTGTTTTTAAGGACATTCAGCTTTTGTCCTGAAGTCTGCCTGTGGTTATGCACAGAACATGATCACAGTGTCCTGTGGCCTGTGTGTCCTCACCCGTCAGCATGTCCTCCCAGAGAGGGGGCCTCAAAATACATGTGCAAGGTTCAGGTGAGCACAGGTGACGCCCGTTGAGTGTCTGAGGCCTAGAAAGCTGAGATGGTTCTGGTTGAAAATGGTTCTGACGTTGTTTCAGATCACAAATCGCAATAGTTAAAAACAAGGCTGGTTGGCAGGGCTGGTGGAGTGGATGGTACTGTGTCTCAGTGGTGTCAGTGCATGGGCTGCCCGGTGAGATCCAGTTGCTGAAACAGGATCCTGGAGTGTGAGGCTGATCTGTGGGGTTTCAACGATGCAACCAAAGATGTCTGCTTAAAAATTTATGACTGAAACACTCCTAAGCTGTGTTTGCTGGTGCAGCCCTGTCATCCTGGCACTCGGGAGGTGGAGAAGAAGAATCACAAGTTCAAGGTTGTCCTTGGCTACATAGCAAGTTCGAGGCCAGTTGATACCCTATCTCAAAACAAACCAAAACATGGACCAACCAGCCAAAGCCAGACATGTGCTTCACACCCCGCCCCTGCCTTCCCCTCGCATTTCCGGACTGTTGTCACTAATCTGTCACACCCTGCCCCTGCCTTCCCCTCACATGACTGGACAGTTGTCAATAACCTGTCACACCCTGCCCCTGCTTTCCCCTCACAGGACTGGACTGTTGTCACTAACCTGTCACACCCTGCCCCTTTTCCCCTCACAGGACTGGACTGTTGTCACTAACCTGTCACACCCTGCCCCTGCCTTCCCCTCACATGACTGGACTGTTGTCACTAACCTGTCACACCCTGCCCCTGCTTTCCCCTCACAGGACTGGACTGTTGTCACTAACCTGTCACACCCTGCCCCTGCTTTCCCCTCACAGGACTGGACTGTTGTCACTAACCCTTTAGGCTGTTTCCCTTTCCTGAAGTCTGAGCCGAATGAATGGCTTTTCAACTCTGATGTAGTTAGCTTTCTTTGATGCTCACATCCCTTCCATGGCTCTTACTGGTCAGGGTCAAACCAAAGTCCTCATTGCTGTCTCGCACCCTTGGCACTCCCTCCAGCCCTCAGCCTTCTCCGAGCACCAGCAGCCTGCCAGTGTGTTCCTTCCCAGAGACCCTGCCTCCTTTCTCCCTCCATCTGGAACCCTGCCTCGGGGGAGATCTGTTCCTGCCCACTGTACAGGGCCCAGCATCTTGGTATTGTGCCATGTTTGGCACCCTGCTTTCTACTAGATAACAGTGGTGCTGTGAGTGTGTATGGTTCTTCCATGCTCAGCTTCTACAGCAGCAGCAGAGAGAGGCCTACTGATTTGCATCTAACACAGTTCATTTTCCCTTTCAGTCATTAGTCATTAGCATTTTAGTTTAGAGAGTTTTCTGTAATCCCTCCCTCCCTTGTGTGTGTGTGTGTGTATGTGTGTGTGTGCATGTAGAAGATGGAGAACAACCTTAGGTATCATGCATGTATCATGTTCTTCAGCCACTATTAAAGTTTTTTTTTTTTTTTTTAATGTATATGGGAGTTTTGCCTTCATATATGTCTGGCTACCATGTGTGTGCCTAGTACCCACAGAAGCCAGAAGAGGGGAGTGGACCCCCTGGACTCTGTAATCTATATATTACTGGTATTGTGAGCTGCCATATGGGTGTGGGGAGTCATACCTGGGTCCCTGAAAGAGCAACCAGTGCTTCTAACCACAGAGCCATCTGTCTATCCAGTCTGCCTTTTCTTTTGAGACAAGGTGTCTCACCTAGTAGGCTAGGCTGGCTAACCAGCAAGCCCCACTTGCCTGTCTCCACATCTAACTCTAGGATTACAGGTGTGCACCACTGTGCCTGGCTTTCCCATCTCTCTTACCAAATGTGTTTTATTTTGAGGTGCCTGTGGATCCCTCTGAGCTGTGGGAGGCACTGGAGATGTGCTCTGAAGCCTTCATAGCTTGCCTATGCGGTTTCCCTCACACCCAAGTTACCGATAGTAGCATAGTCAAGGTCCAGAATGTTCCTTCACCAGCTCCTTCTCAGTGCCTTTTATAACTTAACCTCTTCTATCCCAGCTATTGCTTCTGGCCATCACTAGGGTGCCCTCCACTTTTGTAATTCTGTCTTTTCAAGCTTGTATGTGTAAGTGGACTCAGTTTATAGCCAAGCAGGGTTTTTCATCTGGCATAATTCTCCAAGAGTTGTTCAGGTGATCTTGTGTGTGTTTCTTGCTACATAGTCTTCTGTGGTATGGATATACCCCAGTTTATGTAACATATCTGGTCTATTTCCAGCTTGTGACTACTTTTTGTTTGTTTTTTCCTTTATTCCTGTTTTTATTGAGACAGACTCAAGCTAACTAGCTATGTAGGCGAGGGTAATCTTGAACTTCTGGTCCTCCCAGTTCCACCTTCCATATGCCACCGAGTCCAGCGTCATGGTGGAGACTTAGTGTCATGGCGGAGGGGGTATACTGACAGCAGAGTACAGCTGCTCACCTGTGCAGTGGAGGGGCAGAGGGAGCAGGGAGGTCAGCAGCAAGATGCACCCTCAAAGGCAGCTCCTAGTGACGGCTTCCTTTTCCCCAAAGCTCCTTCATAATACCCAAGCCTTCAGCATTAAAAAAAAAAAAAGATTTATTTATTTACTATGTATGCAGCATATATGACCAGAAGAGGGCAGCAGACCTTATTACAGATGGTTGTGAGCCATCATGTGGGTGCTGGGAATTGAACTCAGGTCCTCTGGAAGAGCAGTCAGTGCTCTTAACCCCTGAGCCATCTCTCCAGCCCCTTCAACAGACATTTTTAGATTCGAACTATAGACTGGGATAGTCTTTAAAGACACCCCAAACTGCCTAGTGAGCAGTCGCCAGAGAGCAATTTCTTCTGCCTGATGCCGAGCGAGCCTTGCTGCCTGACTGGCACTCTTGGACACACTTTCACGACCTTACTGCTGACCCATGTCACCTTCAGGGAAACGTCTCTGCCTCTTGTCCCTCTTCAGATCGTCTGCCTACTTGCTGCCACTGAGTCTTATGTGTTCTCTCTGTAGTTAACTGACTGTACATGTCTTCTGTGCAAAGCGTGGTTTACAAATGTTTCCTCTCACCTGATTGTCTTTCCAGCTTCTTGAGGACTGCGGCAGGAATATTTTAATTTCTGATAAGCTCAGTTCATCAGGTTTTCCTTTTGTGGGACCTGCTTGGGGTGCTGCCTCTGACTTGCTTAGCTCACCCTAAAGACTGTCTCTCCCTACTTCCCATAACTGAAGGAGCGATCCCTCATCTTTGAGTCAGCGTGGAAGAAGGAGAAGGACATCGTTTCGAAAGAGATAGAGAAGCTCCGTGTGTCCATCCAGACCCTGTGTAAGAGTGCACTTCCCCTGGGAAAGATCATGGACTACATCCAGGAAGACGTCGACGCCATGCAGAACGAGCTGCAGCTGTGGCACAGCGAGAACAGGCAGCATGCTGAGGCCCTGAGCAAGGAGCAGAGGTGGGGCCGCAGGGGGGAGGGGCTGCAGATGGGGGAGGGGGCTGCAGATGGGGGGGAGGGGGCTGCAGAGTGGGGAGGGGTTTTGCAGGTGGGGAGGGGGATGGGATCTGAATGAGATACCGATGAACTCATTAAAAATTATAACTAAAAGAAATAGAATAGCCACTGAAAAGAGATTTATTTAGAGAGGTGTTTTATTTGGAGATTTATTTAGAAAGGTACCTCATGTTTGTAATCAGTAACTCTAGAATCATGTGACTGTTAACATGTGGACTTTTTCTTCAGAAGATATGATTTGACTGAATGATACATCTCTAAGTCCATGTTATAGAAAGCTGGGTTACAGTTGGTTCTCCCTCCCTCCCTCCTCCTCCTGTTTTTTTGTTTTTTGAGACAAGGTCTTAGTGTAGTGTGGATGGCCTGGAGTTCATTATGTAAACCAGGCTGGCCTTGAACTGACACAGAGATCACCTGCCTCCTGAGCACTGTGATTAAAGGTGTACACCACCACACCAAACTCTCTTTTCATTTTTTTAAAAATTAATTCCATACTAGAATTACATTGGCTTTTCCTGTTTCCCTTCTTCCAGCCCCTCCCAGGTATCCCTCCAGCCCCTCCGATGCCTCTGCTCTCAAATGGCTAGCCTTTCTTTTTGATGATATATAGATGTCTGTGTACACAAATACATAAACACACCTGCTAAGTCTGCTTTTGTTGTGTGCATATGGTTTCAGGACTGACTGCTTTGTGTTGGACCACCAATATGGGCGCTCTTTCTTACTGTTACGTTTAGTCCCATAAGTTTTTAAATGTGCAACATGATGGAATTTAGAAAGATCACTGAGAACATGAGTGCTGATTGCAGCATGTAATGGTTATCGATTCATAGTTTTGGACATAAGGTGTTGGGAAGTGTCAGCTCAAAGAGCCTCCCTTATGAAACCTGACCCTGCTCTATTGCAAGCAGAGGGTGGGACCTGGCCCTTTGTGTTGTATTGACTTTGTATTTATAGGCTTTAAAAGCCTGAGGGGGGGTTGGGGATTTAGCTCAGTGGTAGAGTGCTTGCCTAGCAAGCGCAAGGCCCTGGGTTCGATCCTCAGCTCAAAGAAAAAAAAAAAGCCTGAGGGGAAGGTTGCATTTGACTCCAGCATTCCGAGGGATATTCTGTGCCTGTCCAGGGCTCTGCTCAGCAGTGAAGAGATCACCTGTCCCTGCTGGACAAATGGGACATGGCCAGGAGTCCCTCTAAGCCGTGTGAGCCTTATCCAGAGGAGAGGTGTCTCTTGGCTGGTCCGGGCTGACTCCAGTGTCTGTGGGGACTTGGTAGCCCACTTCCCTGTTGCCCCTTGGCCTTTTTTGTGTATATACTTTAAGGACATCAAGCCTTTCTCTGAGGGAACATTAGTTCTTCTCATTTTACTTTTTAAGGGAAATCTCACATGGGTTAGGGAAACAGCTCTGTGGTAGAGTGCCTGCCTAGCCTGTGTGAAGCCCCGGGTTCTCTGCCTGCTTCTGTGGGAAGTAAACAGGCGATTGGCGTTCTCAGGCTTGATTGTACTGTAGCCTGCCTGCCATTCTTAGGGGACTGGCACTTAACCCTTTTCTTGGGGTGAAGCCAGCCAGGCCTTTGCTGGTGCTGGCTTTTGGGCTGGAGGGAGAGACACAGACCGAACCCTCAGGACACTAATGAGCACGGCTTGTCTCCCACTAGCATCACAGACAGTGCGGTGGAGCCCCTGAAGGCCGAGCTAGCTGAGCTGGAGCAGCAGATCAAAGACCAGCAGGACAAGATCTGTGCTGTGAAGGCCAACATCCTGAAGAACGAGGAGAAGATCCAGAAAATGGTGCATAGCATCAACCTGACGTCACGAAGGTGAACGGCCAACCCTGCAGAGATGGAGCAGTCGTCCCCGTGATGGGAGAAGAGGCGGGAAAGTGCCACTCTGAGCCCCAGTCTGCTGAGAAACTGGACTGCAGATGGCTGGACCCAGCTGAGTTCAGCTTTCGGCTCAGGCGCTAAGCTTATTAAAAGGCTGTTTTCTTACCTCCTTCCAGCTGCGGTGCTTGCGACTTCCGTCTTCAGCTCGCCTCGTGGGAGGGCTTCTTTCTTGGTTTTTTGGCAAATATGTTTTCTGCTGCAGCCTGTTTAATCCTGTCCCTGAATTTTTCTAGCGGTAAGTTGTGTCATCTTCTGGGGAAACGGAGGATCTTCATTTCTGCTTCAGAGTCTCCCAGAAGGACTTCCTGCCAGCACCCAGTAAAGGGTGACTGTGTCCTTTTTAGCGGGTACTTCACAGATAGAACGAGGCCTGGAATGATTAAATTGCGCTTCCATTTCAGCCTGTGACCTTTAAGGTACCTGTCACTGTGCAGGGTTGTTGTCCTCTTACATTGCACATGCTGCTGTCTGCAGTCCCCTCCTGGCCCTGCTGTCTGCAGTTCTAGCCCATGAAGTGCATGTGCTGACAAAGGAGAATTCAGTCTGGCCATTATTAAATCTGGCATTGTCTGATGGGAAACTGTCATGGCTGCCCCTTTGGCTTTCTTCAGCCTCCAGAGTATTCCCAATGGACAAGCAATGCCCTGGGCCTCCTTAAGACCGTGGAGCATGAAGGGCAGGCAGCATGATCCTTTTCCTCTGTGTAGGTGTGTGCACTGAGAGGTGGCAGTGAGGAGAGACTATAAAGAAGAGAGTGCACCAAGAAGTTATAGTTTGTGTTGGGTTCCCCTTTTTAAAGATCCTTTTTTTCAAAGCATAGTGGATTTTTTTTTAATGGTTTATATTCAGTTTTTCACCTACATAAAATACTGTAAATACTTACAAGGTCTTGAATTATTGTATAAAGGATCTCAGCGTTAGAAGATGTTCTTACTGGCTTAAGGTCTGCGATCATCCTTATGTTCCTGAGTATTTATTATGTTCACTAAGGCAAGCCCTGGTAAGTGCAAAGACTACTGGAGCACTTTAGGAATTGTGTTTCCTAGAGGCTTGCAGACACGGCACAGCTAGTGTTTCTAGTCAGTTGAAGGCAGCAGCCCAGTTCTCAACTGGGGGCCGTCGGGACCAGGTAGAGACTCCCTTCAGCTGGTAGTCCTTCTCCTGGCACCACACCACTCTACCAACCAGACGCTTCTGAATAGTTTGAGGAGAGAAGGATTGTTCGTCTACCAGTCTTTTGTATGTTCATAATCTCTTTTCTACTAAATTGAATGACTTAGCCATAACTCTAAGTGGACCCTATGTAGCCCAAGTTAAGATATATATATATAACCTTTTATAAATTTGTATATATGAATAGAATTTTTATGTTGCAAAATTTACATACATTGTATGTGAGTAAATTTTATATGCTGTAGTCTATCAGATTGTATCATAAAGTTTTATTTTTCTTTTATACATAAATCATTAAAATAATCACCTATTTTTCCTATAAGTGTATGGATTGTCAAGTTGATACAAAAAATGTAAGCGTTTAGATTTTAATTTTCAGATGAATCCAGGGGAAATAGCTTCTCATCCATACTGTGACACACTGTTTTTCCCATAGTGATTGACACTTTATGAGTCTGTTCATCCTCTGCTAGAAGGATGTGCTAGATCACTTGTGACATTTCTGAAGGCCTATAGGTGTAACTGTCTGTGTCTTGGGATATACATATTAAGCCCTGACCATATTTTGAGAGAGTTCAGAAATGGAATTCCTGGTTGTTTCCCTACTGTGGTTTATAAGTTTTCTAGAAGTGTGGAGTCACACATTAGGGATTTGAAGTTACAGATTCTGCTGATGTTAATCGAAGCCTAGAGGAAATGTATAGAAATAGCATGAGGTGCAGTGGTGAGATGGATGGTCCAGGGGGTAAAGTGTTCACTGTGCAAGTGTGAGGACCTGAATAGGGCCTCCCAGAACCACATAAAACAGCCAGATGTGGTAGCTAGCTCACATCTGCAGTCCCAGAGCTCCTACAGCAAGATGAGAGGCAGAGACAGAGAATCCCCAGAGGATGGACCAGGCTGGTCTATGCAGCAGCAAACAAGACCCTGCCTCAGATGAGGTGGAAAGTGAGGACCTACTTCCACATATGCACCTGCACTCATACACACACCCAGGACACAGGTACTTAAAACAGTAGTCAGGGCATTATAACGTTCATACTTTATACTTTTTATTATTCATACTTATTTTCCTTTCAGTAATCAACTTTACAAAAAATAGTAGTGAGTAAATATGTAAAGAAAGAGGTACCCTCCCCCTTTGTGCCTAAAGTGCCAGTGAGAGTTAGGCGTGGGTAGGCATCTGGTCAGTGTTGACAAATGGTTTGGTGATCCTAACTTGTTTTTCCAAGCTGCCCTGAACTAACCAAGTTCACCCTCTACTTTGATGTGCTCAAAAAACCAACCAAGCAAAGAGAAAAACTCTGGCTATGGGTTTTAAACATTAAACTGGTTCACATAATTCGGAAACTTCCTGTAAGTACTCCACGTAGGCCCTGTAGCCTGCAATGCTCTGGACAGAAGCATTGCTTCTAGGTGCCTCACAGGCTGCTGCTCCCCAACCCACTCAGAAGACTCGCATGGGTGCCAGGTGCAGCAGGCTCTTTCTCCAAGAGAGCTCTCCCGTTGCCTGTAAAACTCAAGACCTCTTCATTCCTTATTTTTATTTTGAAACCTGTCAAGGCATCCATCTTGCTGTTAAAATACTTAGACTCCTTAACAGTAGCAAGGTTACAGTGTCTACAGAGCAAAGAGGCCTCGGGAGAGTGGACATGGTTCTCATCACCTCCAGACCCTGCTTGCTGGTTACTCTCTTGACCAAGTGTGAACCCAGATTTGAATTCTTCTTCCTTCTGTCTGTAGTTTGTGATTACTGGCCTGTCTGTCCTCTGGTCTATTGTGTGTCTCAGCTCTGCCTTTTTTCCATTCCTAGGGCCAGTCAGGTATCTAATCCTTGAAACTACACAAACCATAGCTTCTGAACATCTCTTTTCTAACTATACCTTGATTTCCCCCACTGTGACATGAAAGGCAGAGGAAATTTTGCACAGATAAATGAAGCATTAAACTCATGACGAGGAGAGATGACTCAGTGGTTAAGAGCATCTGCTGCTCTTGCAGAAGACTGGGTGCAGGTCCCAGAACTGACATAGTGACTTACAGCCATCAGTAACTCCTGTTCCAGGGGATCCCCTGTCTTCTTCTGAACTCCTTGGGCACACACATGCATATAGGCAAACACCCATACACACAAAGTAAGTCTAACAAAATTTAAACTTACGATAAAAAGGAAAACAAGGAGTGTGTCTGTACACCAAGGTCACAATTTTATATGTTTGTGAGTAAGGACATAGACAAAGTGGTTTATTTACTTATGTGTGGCATGGATGTGTGTGTGTGTGTGTGTGTGTGTGTGTGTGTGTGTATTGTGTTTGTGTGCATGTGCCCATGTCTATGTGTAGAGACCAGAGAAAGATGTTGGATATTCCACACCCTGCCTTACCCTTTAATACAGAGTCTCACTGAACTTGGAATTCATCTTTTTTTTTTTTTTTCTTTTCCAGCTAGGCTGGCTGGCCAGCAAGACCATGTAATCCTACTTCTTTGTCCCTTTTCACCCCTGAGCACTGGGGTTTGAGTCCGGTGTGACTGTGCTAGGCTTTTTATGTGGGTGCTGGGGATCCAAATTTAGCTCTTCACGCTTGTACACTAGGCACTCTATGTCGCATGAAATCTAATAGGTTTTATGATAATAGGCCAGGTATTGGGGTAAATACCGAAAGATCAGAGAGACAAAGGAACAAACCACCGCCACTTCTCACCTTGCCAACTCCACGAATCCTCTCACTGAATGTCTCTGACTCCTCAACTGAAAAGCACTCCTCAGCCAAAAAAGGCTTTAGTTCCCATCTCCTCACACCTTATATACCTTTCTCTGTCCAGCCATATCACTTCCTTCCTAGTGCTGGGATTAAAGGCATGTGTGCTTCCCAAATACTGGTAGCAAAGGCATGAGATCTCAAGTGCTGGGATTAAAGCCATATGATTCCCAAGTACTGGGATTAAAGGTATGTGCCACCACTGCCTGGCTGTTTCTCTCCTAGTCGTTTGTTTGTTTGTTTGTTTGTTTGTTTGTTTGTTTGTTTTGAGACAGGGTTTCTCTGTGTCGCTTTGTGCCTTTCCTGGAACTCATTCTGTAGCCCAGACTGGCCTTGAACTCACAGCGATCCACCTGGCTCTGCCTTCCAAGTGCTGAGATTAAAGGCCTGTACTACCACTGCCCCGGCTGACTGAACCAATCTCATGTAGTCCAGGGTGGCTTTGAACTCACAGAGATCCAGGTGGATCTCTGCCTCCCAAGTGTTAGGATTAAAGGTGTATGCCACTAATGGAAACTATTGGGGTCCAGCCTTTATAGTCTCCTTCCTAGGGGTCCAGAAGAGACTCTACCAACATCGAGAATGACTTGAGGGAGTGAATCTAAGCACACCGAGCTCTACAGTCCATTCACTTTGTTCCCCTGAGACAAGGTTCTATCTACACAGCTTCAATTCTGTGCACATACTCAGCTCCTGTCTGTCCTTTCTCCTCCTGTCCTCTCAAAACTCTAAGTTCTTTTCTGTCTCTGCCCTCATCATCTTTGTTCTTCTCCATCCTCATTCCTTCTCTTCCTGTGACCTGTCTCCAACATTGCCAGGTGTAACTAACTTACAACACAATGCAAGGCTTCCAATCTGCTGTTTTCTAACAGGGTGGGGTGACTCTGCTTGGAGCTAAGAAACCTGCCTTATAGCTTCATTGCACCTGGTATGCAAAAAGCCCTTTTGTTCTGAGTCAATTGCCAGAGGGTCTGAGCTTAAATTGCACAAGAAACAAAGCTATACACCTAACAGCTACCTATTAGGCAGTGTCTCCATAAGGGTGTTTACCTTAATTCAAGAGATCTGCGGTTGGTCTGAAAAGCTTACTCTGTTTGCAGTTTGGCTTTGGATGCTTGAGAAGTATATCAGATAAAATACACTATTAGAAGTTCTTGGGGAAGCTATGAAAACGCACACGAAATTCATAGCAGGAAATAGCTAATATATTAAAAGCCGAATAACACCAAATACTCCTTGAGATTTGGCTTTTTCAAAGGACATTTCCTTATAATTTCCTTGGCTTATTGCCAGGTTATGGAAAAATCCTTTTTCAAACCCTTACTATTGACATGGTTTTTTTTTTTTTATTCTAAGGCATCCACATTTCCTATCAATAGTTGATCAATCTCATCATTACCTTGTGCTAGAGGGCCTGGCAGACATGTGTGGGATTGAATGTGAGTTATATATAAGGGATGCTCCCTATTCCTGATTATTTCTTTTAACTGAATAAATAGTGGAGTTAATTCTGACTCATCAGGAATAAATCGAGCAGTTTCAATGTGTAATACAACTCTTTCTGCATACTGGAACTCAGTAACCATGTTGAGAGATACTGTAAAATCGATTAATACTATCAGAATGTCATATAGTTCCAATTTTTGGACAGAATTATAAGGATTTTGAACCACTTTACTTAAATTTTCTGGTTTGTAACCTGCCTTTCCTTTTTGGTTTGCATCAGTATAAAACGTAGGGGCTCCACATATTGGTGTTCCCTATACAACGTGAGGCAGAATCAGTTAGTTTTCTTTATAAATTGAATTATTAGCTGGGCGGTGGTGGCACATGCCTTTAGTCCCAGCACTTGGGAGGCAGAGCCAAGCAGATCTCTGTGAATTTGAGGCCAGCCTGGTCTGTAGAGTGAGATCCATGACAGGCACTAAAAACTATACAGAGAAATCCTGGCTTGAAAGACTAAAAAATCAAACAAACAAACAAACAAATACATTGAATTCTTTTGCTTTGGGGATATTTGTTGTTAATCTCTCCCAAAAAAATTACTGCAAGCTCTTTGCCAAGGTTCACTTTCTGCCTATAATTTGTTTATTTCATCATTTGTAAAAGTTACTATAATTTCTGCTGGGGTCTATTTCTGCTAATTGATAAAGTCTCAATTTTCCTTTTAGAATTAACTCAGAGATCTCTTCTACAAATAAGTTTTTAATTTTTTACTCTGTTTATGTGTTAAAAAAAGATCCATACAATCCACATGTGAATCTTGTATTTTCTTTTCCACTAAAGCCAATTCTGGAGAGATGGCTCGGAGGTTAAGAGCACCGACTGCTCTTCCAGAGGTCCTGAGTTCAATTCCCAGCACACACATGGTGCCTCACAACTAGCTGCAATGAGATCTGGCACCTTCTTCTGTATACATAATAAATAAATTTAAAAAATTTTAAAAAGAAAAAAGGAAAAAAAAAAAAAAGATCCGGGTTGGGGATTTAGCTCAGTGGTAGAGTGCTTGCTAAGCAAGCACAAGGCCCTGGGTTCGATCCTCAGCTCCAAAAAAAAAAAAAAAGGTCCATTCTAAGATAATGTCTTCTCTCTGCATTAAAATTCCTGTAGGAGAATGCTTAGAGGGTAAAATAACCAAAATGCAATCCAGCTTTGGATCCATACAATCCACATGTGAATCTTGTATTTTCTTTTCCACTAAAGCCAATTTTCTTTCAACTTCAGCTGATAATTCTCTTGGACCATTTAAGTACTTGTCACCATCTGAGGTTTTGAACAGATTATTCAGTTCATCATTTTTTACCCCAATAGTGGGCTATAGATAGAAAATGTTTCCTAGCAATCTTTGAAAGTCATTAAGAATCTGCAATCAATTTCTCCTAATTTGCACCTTTTGGGGTCTAATTTTTTGTAGACCTATTTTATATTCTAAATAATTAATAGAATCTCCTCTTTGTATTTTTCAGGAGCAATTTGTAATCCCCAACAAGGCAAATTTTTCTTTACTTCTTCAAACATTCTTTCTAAAGTATCTACATTTGAATCAGCTAGTAAAATGTTGTCCATGTAATGGTAAACTACAGATTGAGGAAATTGTTAACATATTACTTCCAATGGCTGTTGTACAAAATATTGGCACAGGGTTGGGCTATTTAACATTTCCCGTGGGAGAATCCTCCATTGATATCTCTTAAGTGGCTGAGAATTATTATAAGGAAGCACCATGAAGGCAAATTTTTTCTGTATTTTTCTTGTAAGGGTATTGACAAGAAACAGTCTTTTAAATAGGTAACTATAAGAGGCCATCCTTTATGTAACAGAGAAGGCAAAGGAATTCCAGGTTGTAGAGAGCCCATTGGCTGAATTACCTTGTTAACAGCTCTTAGATCTGTTACCATTGTCCACTTACCAGATTTCTTTTTAATAACAAATACAGGAGAATTCCAAGGGCTAGTTGATTCTTCAATATGCCCAGCATTTAACTGTTCTTGTACCAGCTATTTCAAGGCCTTTAGTTTCTCTGTTGTTAAAGGCCATTGATGAACCCATACAGGCTTGTCAACCATTTTAAAGGTAGGGCTGTTGGTGTCTTTGGAAGTTCAGCAGCTCTTGTGCCCTGTTCTGGTAAAATCTGGATAGTTGGTGACTGTTCTTTCTAATACCTTCTAATATTTTCCCCAGAAACATATGTTAGTTTATGGTTTGTTTCTGAGATTGGAGAAATGTTAATCTGGGTGATTCCATTGCTGTAACAAATCATGTTCCCATAGATTCATAGCTATATTAGCCACATATGGCTTTAATTTTCCTCTGTGTCCTTCTGGCCCTATACATTCGACCTATCTAGAGCTCTGTTTCACTTGAGATAATGTTCCAATCCCTAAAAGGTAAACATTTCCTCCTGAAGAGGCCAGTTTGGATGCCAAGATTCTGATGCAATTATTGTTACATCCACACCTGTGTCTACAAGACTTTCAATGACAATGTCATTTAATCGTAATTTTAATTTTGGTCTTTGTTCATTTATAGAAGTTTGCCAAAAAATTTATTTTATGGATTCTCCTGAATCTTTGTTCTCTCTTCTATAGCTTTTCTATCATTCAGAGCAGTATGGTTTTTTACAATAGGCATTTGGTTCTTTAATTGCTCTGGGAAGGAGTTTCCTTCACAATGACAGGAAAGGACTGAACAAAAGTTGACATGGGAGCCTGTAAGAGACCTCCTGAAGGAGGGAGTTTCTGAATGTCAAAAGCAAGGTATTAACTTGTCCCTTGTTGATCTACATTTGTTAGTCCAATGTTTGTTGTTACCACACCTTCTGCATAATCCTGAAGGGAGGGGCGTTCTGTTGCCATTGTTCCCTGAAAAAAACATTGTTTCTAGGAATGCCCTGTTTATGGTCCCTTTTTAGGTGACCTTGTTTACAACAATTGAAATGTTTGACATTACTATTTTTCTTCAAACCTCTGGTTTGAGTCACCTCTTCTATCCAAGCATAATCATGGTCATGAGATTCAATATTAATTGTATCTTGGATTCATTCCTCCAAGAGTGCAGATCTTGCCTTTAATGGCCTGATTACCCTTTTGCATTGTGCATTAGCATTTTCAGAAGCCAGAGATTCAATTAATATTTGTCTAGCTTCTGAGTTTGGTATGATTTTATTTACTACTGACTACTGAAGTCAGTCTTTGTAAGAAATCAATGAAGGTTTCTTTGAGCCCTATATAACTTTTGTAAATGACTCAATTGTCTTTCCTACTTCTTCAATTCTGTCCCAAGCATTCAAGGCTGCCATGCAACATAAAGCCAGGGTATGGTCATCATATAAAGATTGTATTTTATATCAGTATAGTCGCCTTCTCCAAGGAGTTGACCTTGGGATATTTCAAGACCTCTAGCCTTACTTCATTGTTCAATGGTCTTAGCTTCATCTTTCCACCAGGTTCTCCATGGTAATTGGGGACCAGCCTCTAAGACTGCTGTAACCAAATCTCTCCAGTCTTGAGGGATAATTCTATTATAAGTTGACCACAAATTTAACATCTACTTCACAAAAGATGAGTGGATACCATATGAGACTATTGATTCTTTGAATCCCCTCAAATCTAACATTTGCACAGGAGTCTATTCAGCTCGTACGTAGTCTGGGGGATAGTTATTATTTGGCAGTTCCTGTAAGATTATTGGACAGATTAAGATTGGCTGTTTGAAAGCTTTGGCTGTTTCTCTAAACTTATAATGCAATACTGAAATTGGTTCTTTGAATTCCTCTATCTCGGTCTAAATGTCTCTATGATCTGTTTTGATAAGTTTTTCTAAAACTTTTATCTTGGCAGTCATATTAACCAAATTTTTTAATGATAAAACAGAAATGATCAAACAAAAAATATTTATAATTGACATTACATAAATCCCATCTATATTAATTATTCTCTCACTTAATTGTTCCATTTTTAGACTGTCTAACTTATAGTCAAACAGAGACAAAACTCCTTCCATTTAAAACATGTTCTCCATTTTTTAATGTGGGAGAAGAAAACTTTCCTTTAACTAATTCGTCCCTTTAAGAAATCCCAATTAACTCACCAAATCTGCTGACAGTGACAATTCAGATGACTATTGGCAGCAGCTGGAGAAAGGAGCTCAGAGAAAGCCAAAAAGAAGAAACTAAAGAGCCAGCTATATGCACGTGGGAACTTGCGAAAGCAGCTAACTCCTGTGGTTGTTGGAGCCCCAAAATCTATGGAGTTTGCTCCAACTCTACCCAGTGAGCTGTCTCCTCAGCACTGGAAAGTAGGCATGTAATAGGATTGAAATAACTGTAGGCAACTTAATTTGGTTTTTAAAATTCCCTGCATGCACTCAGGTTCAGCATCTATCAGTGTAAGATTTAGTGCATGGATGTTAGGCCCATCCTGCAAGCTGGAGAGCCAAAGATTCAACAAGTGATAAAGAATGGTTCATAGCCATTGCGGGGTTGGCAAAAATAGAGAAGTGGCATATATAGAAGACATGGTAATATAACACCGATGTGTGTGTCCTACGAGTCAAAGGTAATGCTAGAACAACAGTTTGGGAGGCGGCCAGCTCACAGGGGTGTCGGGGTTTGGGGGGTCAGGTCCCTGGAAAAGAGTAGAAGTTGTGATTCCACGCAGAGCTAAGAAAATAGGATTCCATCTCGAACTGTCCTTGTTGTCCTACTAACCGGAAGGGGTCTCAGCTGGGAGAAGGAACAGAACCCAGCATGAAGCCATGAAAGCATTGCCTCTTCACTCTCCTAAGATTAAGTCAGAATTAATGAGTGCAGAACTGAGAGAGTCATCTCAAGGGCAAAGGGCACAGTGGCCCCAGACCACCACCCCACTCCCTCTGGGCTGTCAGCAGGCTGCTCTGGGTCCTCTGTCTTTGAGCCCTCAAACTGGTATTTAAACTAAACAGATTTCCTATAGGAAATGCACACACAATAACACTCTGCTAAAACTACTTTTATGGACATTTCCCCTCAGAAATATTTCTCTCTGGAAAAATAAATTCACAGGATGTAATTAAAGCCATTATGTGTGTATGTTGGCTGAGCCTGTTCCTAAGTACTTCACCAAACAGGCCACCAAATCAAGAAGTGAAGGCAGGCTTTGTTCCTGTCTATCAACAATGATATTTATTAATTTGCAATGCAGGGTGTTTTCAGCCTTTATGGCTTCAGAAATGGCTTTCTGCTGGTTCCCTGCCCAAGGTAGTACCGTTGATTCTGACCCCAACGTGACCTCTGCAGGAACCTCAGCTTCCACAACACTCCCTTTATGCTTGTGTCCTTTGGTTTGGGGCCCATGAGGAAATAAATTCTAAGTGTGAGAATAACTAACTTCTGAAAGGAAAAGTTCCCCCAAACAGTGCTTTTGGGTAACACAGCTAAGAGCAGTTACACGCTGTGACTTCTTTGTCTTCTCCTGTCTTCCAAGTCCTTTAGGGGAGCCTTTTGTATACCCTCTGTCCTGGTTGGGCTTGCTCCTGGACTCCAGCTGGACTTGCTCCTGATCCAGAGGGAAATCAGAGTGTTGCTTTCTGAGACAAGTGTGGGCAGGTGGTGAAAAACTCTCCTTTAGTTGCTGAGGGAGGAGCTGGGTGGTCCGTTGGTGAGGCCACAGAGCAGATTCACAGTTTTTGAACTAGTGGCAAGATGGCACTTCGGGGGAGGGGACATGTGACAAAGCAAAACCACCCACTGCATGGCCAGGAAGTAAAAGAGCATGAGGAAGGTCTGGCCCCACAAGCTGATGGGACATTCCCAGTCACCCCAGTTTCTGACATTAAGCTCCTCCTCCTAAGGGTTCCACCAACTTCTAATAGCCCCACAGTCTGGGGGCCAGGCCTTTAATATCTGTCTTTTGGGAATAAACTGTACTAGGAATCTACCCTCCTTACTGAAGTGACTTCATTCTGAGGTTCTTCACTGGCATTTGCAAAGACCCTTTGTATAGCTGGCTTGCATTCACAGGGCCAGTTCTCCCTGAGGCCACTCTTCAGCACTCTACTCTGGTCCACAGGTTCCAAGGGACAGTGTTCCACTTTGATTGTCCCTGCATTTCTGGGTCTGGTTGGCTCTGGCTGTTGAGTGACATTGATCCACTTGTCCGCATAAGCCCAGGCAAGTTCCTCTGACAGAAACACACACTCATCCCAACAGAGGGAGAAGTGAGTGTCTGCAGGAGATAGCTTCTGGGGCAGCTGTGAGGTGTGGTGATAAATGCCAGCGATCACATGGGTGGAGCAGGGCTGGGAGTCCAGAGCACTGGTGGTCAGAGGGATACCTGATAAACTGGAGAAAGAGCTCCTGGGATGGTGTGAGGAGGCAAAGAAGCCATGTCTGTGTGTGTACAATGGGAGGTGGGGGTGGATTGGGTAGCTGGGCTTCCCTTATGAAGGGCCTCAGATGTCTGCCTGAAGGGCACAAGGCTGGCCTTCAGGCATCATTAGCGGGTTTATGAGTCCAACTGTCAGAAGCCATGTTTTATGGGAGGAAAATGTTACCTGGCAGTGAGGAGCAAATGGTGAAGGTAGAGTCCAGGCTGCAGCCCCAGCTTACCCCGGTTGTGAAACTACAGTCCTACGTTCTGGAGCCCCTCTGTCCTGAACTAACTTCCTGATCGAGGATGGGAGTTACTCTTGGATCCTCTCTGTCTGTCTGAGTTACTTCTCTGGTCCTCTCCTACTTTAGGCTGAGTTTCTTCAGCTCTAAATGCCCCACAGTTCCAGGACCAGGAGGCACCATGCACAGGCAAGTGTCGTCTCTAAACCCTCAGAGGAAGACAGGATTCTTCACTGCAGGAAAGAATTTCAGTGGGAGTCAGGATAAAGCAAACTAGTGTTTCTTTAGAAAAAGCGTCCACAAAGACTAAGGCATGGGGATTAAGAGATGATGACTGGGATGGAGAGATGGCTGAGAGGAGAAGAGTGCCTGCTGTTCTTTCAGGGGACCTGAGTTTGGTTCCCAAGCACCCGTATCAGGTGACTTATAAGCACCTGTCACTCCATCTCCAAGGGAACCAATACTGGAGCCTCTTCTGGCTTCCTCGGGCACTGTATGTACATGGCATATACAAACATACACACAACATCTCAAAAGGAAGGGAAACATGTAAGAGAACAACAGTCACACTCGGGAGTGGGCACAGGCTTCTCACGGGGAGAGCCGTATTCCTGTGTCAACTGTGGACAGATTTTGACTTTTGAAATTAAATTGTTCAAAGGGTTTAAATACTAATTAAATGTTTTAGCTAGGTGTGGTGGCTCATACCTGTGATCTCAGCACTTAAAAGAGACTGAGGCAGGAGATTTGCCATGAGCCTGAGACCATCAGAAAGAAGGGAGGGGAGAAGAGGGAAGGAGGGAGAGGTTTTGAATTGATTGATTGACTGATTTCACAAATTCCTATGCTGAGGCCCGAAGGGCTGGCACCAGAAGGGCAGCTACTGGATGTCCCCCAGGAAAAGGTGAGTTCAGATCATTTATTGGAAGCTGTATGTACAGGTCACATTTCCTGGCTTTTTCTCATCTTTTCTATCATTTGGAACAGTGCTAGAGACAAAGGCAGAGAGAAGCTGAGAATTTTTCTCTTCCAGATTTTGCCGGTTCCTGACCCTCCAGTAAAGCAGTGAGCAATGAGCCTCTGGTTCAGGTAACGGAGGACCTGATCGCTCAGCTTTGGACCGGTGACACTGGCTCCAGGGCCGCCACCTTTGAAGGCAAAGAATTGCTGTGATTTGAGTACCTAGAGCTTTGAGTTTCTAGCTTTGAAAGGCTGGGACCACAAGGCTCTAGTTATCAGGGCTTGAACACTAACCAAACACTGGGGTTTGGAAGCCTGGCTTGCAAGTTTCAGGTGTGCAGGTCTGTCAGCACTGAGGGAGCTACCTCTGTAATTTTTTTTGAATAGAGTAAAATGTCCCTCAGCCACATGTTATGACAGGAACATCCACAGGAGCTGCCCATACAGTTCTGAAATTTTCTCTATCTATTGGTATATGGCACTCATGGAATTTTGGGTCACTACCCAAATTTGGGTTGTCACCCCCCAATGAAGTGGCACTTACCGTCAGCTACAGTGACAGGGAGGGAACTGATGTGTGGAGGAATTGCCTCATTGGGATCCACCAGCAGGATGTGGACTCTTCCTCCCAGTGCTTCACAAGTTGGCTCTGGGCTTGGGTAGCAATGTCTATGGAGCAAGCAGGGACAGGAGAAGATGTTTATGGGGCAAAACCCAAGTCTTCTGGACCTGAAGAATCTTCCTGCCTCCACCAAGGATGGAGAGTTGCAAACATGATCCCTTGGAAGAGAAGAGTGGATGAGGTTTGCTGGGAACAGGTGCCTCCCAACACTGCCCTAGGCTCAGGACCAGGAGAAATGTCCATTTCAGGCCCCCATTGATTCAGTCTCCTGCCCAGTTCTCAGAGGTAGCTAGCTACAGGGCATGAGCTGGGGAGGGTCAGCACATCTGATGGGCTAGGGGCAGCTTCCTACCCTCTATGCAACTGGAGACTCGGCTTGGTAGCCCCATGTCCCTGCTGTGTTTTGGGAAGGCCCTCTAGCGGCCTGCAATGGGAAAAGGCTGAGGTGGGATGAGGGACGCCTGAGCCTGAGATGTCCTGGCTCCTTGCTGGATTCCTTTCTGGGTAGGTCTTCTAAGCTCAGAAAACCTGGAAGGACTGGGATTTTGTAGGGAAGAATGTATACTATTCCTTTACACTGTGTGAATATATGTCACTGTGATTGGTTTAATAAAGAAGCTGACTGACCAATAGCTGGACAGGATAAGGTTAGGCAGGAGAACGGGACTAAGGACATTGGGAAGAAGAAGGGTGGAGCCAGAGGAGTCTGGAGAGATGCAGAAAGAAGCAAGATGAACGAGTCATGTTGACCATGTGGCAGAAGATAGATAAGAAATATGTGTTAATTTAAAATGTAAGAGTTATCTAGTAACAAGCCTGAGCCATCGGTTGAGGGTTTATAATTAATAAGTCTCTGTGCATTTATTTTGAAGCATTTTTTCTCCCAATGACAAAAACTCTATCTACAGGAGAGATAGATATGTGGGACTAGATTTTCTTTGATAAAAGGCCTGACCTAGTTAGCTGCAGGCTTTGAGGTCTTGAGTGCAGCTATAGCACTAATCAGGCTCCTGACCTTGGGGTACTGACCTTGGGGGTAATGGTAGAGTGTGGGTCAATGAGAATGGGACCTTCTATTTGCCTTACTCCAGGTACTGAGAATGCTGCCATGTGCTTTGGAAATGGGAGACCACCTTTCCTTCATGAACCAAGAGCAGATGGCCTCTCTGGGGAATCAGCAGAGGCAGATGAGGGCCATGAAGGTACAGGAGTAAGGCTCTGCTCAGGCCACATCACCTCCATGCAAAGGCTGTGAGAAAATAGGACAGCTACCTGGGCTCCTTGTGACTAGGGAAGTGGTACAGCTGAAGCTGGCTGCATGCTATAGTCCCCAGAACCTTTGACAACCTGGCCAGGCAAGACCCACCTAACCAAAATCTTATTGTATTATAATAATTTTTCACGCAATGTATTTTGATCATATTCTTTCTCCTCCCCCAGCTTCCCAGATCTTCCCACTGACCCAACTTCAGATTCTTTCTCCCTCCCCTCCCCACACCTTAAACAACAAAAAAGAACACACACACACACACACACACACACACACACACACACACACCCCAAAACAAAAAAACAAAACAAAACCCCAAAACCCATACAGTCCAGAATCTCTTAAAAAAAAAAAAGTTGCACTGGGTCAGTTACTTTAATCTCAGCACTTGGGAGGCAGAGGCAGGCTGATCTCTGTGAGTTCAAGGCCAGCCTGGTCTACACAATTGAGTTCCAGAACATCCAGGGCTACATAGTGAGACCCTGTCTGGAAAAAAAAAAAAACCCAAAAAAACTGATGAAATATAAAACTAGCCATTTTAAAACCTTTTTAAAAGTTATGACTATAAGTAAACACGATATAATCAATCCCAAACCTTTTCATCTTTCCAAACTGATATTGTTCCCATTAAAATACTAACTTCGGGGGCTGGAGAGATGAATCCACTGAGGAGCAGAGCTCAGTTCCCAGCACCCAGCTCGCCACTGCCTGTAACTCCAGCTCCAGGTTTTCTAACTCCCTGCACACACAAGATGCTCACAGCATGCACACACATACTTTAAATAAATATAAAAACAATCTCGCCAGGTATGGTGGTGTACTTTCCCAGCACCTGAGAAGCAGAGGCAGGTGGATCTCTATGAGTTCAAGGCACGACTGGTCTACAGAGTGAGTTCTAGGCCAGCCAAGGGCTACATAGTAAGACCCTGTCTCCACCCCTGCCCCCCCCCCCCAATCTTTAAAATGTATTCACTTCCTATTTCTCCTGAGATAGGATAGGAAGGGAAAGCATGAGTTTGTGAGAAGAAAGAGGAGCCCTCTCACCCAGGATTTGGTTGAAGCCTCTTACCTACAGAGAAGCAGGAATTCTTGCACAAGTAACTGCTCAAGACCTTTCTCCCTCCTCAGCCATAGATCTGCAGTTTTCTAGGACTTTTATGAGAAACTTTATTTCCAGGAAAAGGACATGTACAAAACTCCGGATGCAACCAGGGGCTCCTGGTTTTACCTTATCAGACTACAATTCCATCCAAGGCGTGTCTGAAGCCACCATATAATCTCATAATACACACGTACAATATGTAAGCAACCTTCTGAGATCTAAGTTGAGAGCCATCAAAATGGTATATATGGTGAGTGCTAAGAGTGTGACTCCCTCGAGGAGCCACATGTGGGTATGTCAACATTCTCTTCTAAGTCTTGTGGTTGAAGTCGATGTTAAAGTATCTTTAATAAAACCTCAAATTTGATTTTACTAGTCCTAAAATTCTTGTCTGAGTCAAAGCCATGAATCCAGTTTGGCCTGTTACAGTCTCTAAGAGCTAAAGGGACGTTCTCTGGCTAGGATGACAGCATGGAGTTTTATCTGTCTCCTCACCACTGACACTCCCTCTTCTGGAAACAACTTGCTATCCACTATACCATTCTATTTCTATGAAGTTGATTCCTTTATTAACCTCCCATGAGTGGAATCATGCACGATTTGTCCTTTATAAGTGACTTATTTCACTGAGCATGGTGTCCTCTAGGGTTGTCCATTCTGTGGCCTGGGACAGAGACTTTTTAAGGCTGTATGGATGGTGCACAGCGCCACATGTTGATGTGTACTTATCCATCCGTGCAGACTTTTTAAGGCTGTATGGATGGTCCACAGCGCCACATGTTGATGTGTATTTATCCATCTGTGTACATCTGGGTGGTTTGACACTTGAGGCATCCCAGCTAGAGATCTGCAGCTGTGGAGTAGAGGCACAAGGCTAGGCCACCTGGCTCTTTTGCCTTGCAGCGTCATCGGTGCCACCTGTCCCTCACGCCAGCGATGCTGTCTGCTGTTATCAAGCCCAAACACCACTGCAGCAAAAGCCACAAAGCCAAGTCACAGCCACAGTGTTGGGGACTGCGGCCTCACCTCCACCTCACCGGATGGCAGGGCGCAGCCTCCTCGGTTCACCGGGGTCCTTTCCCTGCAAGCGAAACTTTCCCTAAGTCGCGAAGGGGAGACTGGAAGGACCCGACGGCGTCCACGCTTAAGTGCTGTTGAGAACGTGATGCACACGGTGTGACCGGTGTAAGATCGGGAGTGCCACTCGGTCAACACGCCTTGCCAGGCTACAAACACCGCTGGCTCCACGGAGACATTCTTGGGCTGCATTCACCTAACACCACTTTACAAGTCACTGACTCGGAAGGGACCGTCTGGAGCCAAGGACAGGCGGCGCGGCCCCAGGTCTCCAGTCGACCTTCAGCCGCTGCGGGAAGCAGTGAACAGTCCGCTTGGCCGTAGACGGCCACGCCCACGTCCCGCCTTTTCCGTGGGCGGGGACAGAACCTGCCAACCAGGAGTTCCCGAGGCATGCAAATAAGCCTCCGCCCCCAGGGGAAAGGCGTTTCCCCAGACTTCCTGCTTCGTCCGTAGACGCCACTACATAGTTTAGCCGTCTTCACGGACCGGCGCTCAAGTCCGTTAGCTAGGCCGGAAGTGGAGACCCAAGCGCCCTACCCGCAGAGCCGGAAGTGCGATCGGGAGGTGCAAACTGGCCGGAAGCCGAGCTCCGGACACGCCCACCTGCCGGAAGCGCCCGAGGAGGAGGTGTAGCTCCGACAGGGTTGCACCTTGACAGGATCGCTGCGTAGGCCGTCGGAGGGGCGGTGTGGTCAGCGCGGCGGAGGCTGAAGGCCGGAGTCGGCATGGCGGAGGGCGGGAGCCCCGAAGGGAGGGCTGGCCCGGGACCCGCAGGTAACGTGAGCGGCGTGGGGTGGTGGGGAGCGGGGACTGCGTCTCGGGGCCAGTCAGAGTGGCCCTCGGTTCGTCCCGACCCTGCGTCCTCCGTCCCCGTCGGCCAGGTCCGCGGAGCCGCACCCCGGGTCGATAAGTGGGCGTCAGGCTTCGCGGGGCCCAGGGCGCGACCCCCGCGCTCGGCCTCCCGTGGACAACCCTCCCGCGGTTTTTTTTTTCCCCCCAAGGTGGAGTTACAAGGCCAGGTGGAGTTGGCCTTGAAACTGCCACCCTGTTAGCCGATCCTAGTCTGCGATGACCCCAGCTGTGACATGGGGCACGGATCCTCTTCCAGGTCTGAGCGCACTGGTCAGGAAAGGGCCCCGGAGGTCGGCCCTCTGTAGGGCAGGCTCCTTTTCCTCATCCGGTCAGTCAGCGCAGGGCCGAGATGGTGCATCGTAGCCCCTGGACCCCCCACCCCACCCCACTAACTACCGCGCTGTCCCCAGCCAGCTTGCCAATGACACAGCGCTTATGGTGTCGCTCGACCCACCTGCAGAGAGAGGCGGACCGTCGCCACCTGGCTTAGCATGTCCACTTTGCAGTGTTGCAACTGTGAGACTGAGAATTCCCAGGAGAAGGAATTTCTGGTCCGAAGTCTCTCACTGGGGTCTTTCTGAGACTGCTGTGTGTGTGGTAGGTAACTTGCTGAGCCCGTCTCTGATTTTGCAGAGGCACTTGTTTTGTTCAAGGAACTCTCTTAGGTATCCAAAATCTCAGAAGGCCACACAAATGACAAACTCTTTAGTCGTGCCTCCCTCCATCTATTCAACAAACTTTATTGATTGGTCTACCGTTGGATTGGCTCACCTGGGACTGTCAGGGTGACCTGAAAAGGCTAGACAAAACCTTTACCAAGGTTTTGTTGGCGTTGACTTTGTTCTCAGGGACAGACAAGATCTGTGAGTGGACTGCCCTGTCATGCATGAGTGTGATATGGGTCAAAGGCAGTTATTTCTTAGTGTAGAGAAGGGTCCTGTGGAAGGAACAGTGGTTTTGGCCTTCTGCAGCCTCCTTCCAGTAGCTGTTTTCTTAGTGTGTTTCCAGCTTGGGGTGGAGGGAAAGGTCTTGAGTGCTGTCTTGGGGGTAGTTGTGTTGTTATTGGATTTGATGATCAGAGAAACACAAACTCGAAGTGGCCTTTGACTCTAGAACTGGGGAGGTTCTGAAGGTACCTTGGCCCAGGCTGGTAGTGTTGAAGATTGGTGAGCAAAGGGAGGTCCAAAGACTTGATCAAGTCCTCTGGTGTCCACTTGCTGACAGTTATCCCACACATCTGAATCTTCCCCAACTTTGGCTTTGAACTTTGATACCCATTGGTAACTGCAATGTACTTGCAATGGAGGGTTATGATTGAAGGAGGCCCTGGATAGAGCTTTAAAGAGTGGTTTCTGGCAGTGGTGGCACACGCCTTTAATCCCAGCATTCGGGAGGCAGACCCATGTGGATCTCTGTGAGTTCAAGGCCAGCCTGGTCTACAGAGTGAGTTCCAGGAAAGGTAAAAAGCTACACAGAGAGACCCTGTCTTGAAAAAACAAAAAACAAACAAATGAGTGGTTTCTTGCACCATTCAGTGGTCTTTCAGATCCTGGAGGGCAAGGACACTTACTCATCACCACTCTGTACCTTTAGGAGAGTCTTGTATTTAGCAGAGACTCAAAGGACATTTTATCTGAATATGAAAACAACTTCAACATCTAGAAGAAGCCTGCTTGTGAAGGGATGTGCTTTAGAACTATGCTTGGTCACTTGCTAGGACATCATCACAGGGTGGGAGGCTTGTATCTCAGCGGTTAGAATTTGTGCTATTTTATAACATCTGTTGGTGCAATTTTTGTTTTGTTTTGTTTTTGTTTTTCGAGACAGGGTTTCTCTGTGTAGCTTTGCACCTTTCCTGGATCTCGCTCTGTAGACCAGGCTGGCCTCGAACTCAGAAAGATCTGCCTGCCTCTGCCTCTCGAGTGCTGGGATTAAAGGTGTGTGCCACCACTGCCCTGCCCATTATTCTTACTAAAACAAAAAGCAATTCTCCCTTATGCATATCTACAAATACATTTTGGAATATTTTTGATATATCCAGTATCAAAATTCTGAAGAGACTGGCCACATTTGATTTATAGGTAACCTTGAGAATTTCTCTAATATTGAGTCTTCTAGTACATGGTATGTATGGTTTTTCTGTTTAGTTCTCTCCATTTTTTGTTATATAGGCTGGATTTGTATTTGTGCATATATTTTTTAGTTTTCTACTTTACTGAGGTATAATTTTTTTCTGTGTGTGTGCACATGTATATGTGGAAGTCAGAGGTCAACATTTAGTGTTATCCTCACTCTGCACCTTATTTTTGAAACAAGGTCTCTCACTGCACATGGAGCTTACAGATCTGGATTTAGCTAGGCTGGCTGCCAGCCAGCCCAGGGATCCACAACCCTGTCTTTGCCTCCCCTACCCCCAGTAGGGAGAACTGTGATCTCCAGGCTGACTGGGAAGCCAGAGACTAGGTGGGACTGTCTCAAGCTCTTATAATAGCCCTCCGATAAGAACTAGCCAGGATCCCAGAAGAAATTCTTCAGTCCTGCAGGAAGACCCTTTCCACTGACCCTGTGACCTCGTGTGATGCCACACTAGTTAACGGTCTTTGTTGTCTCCCGGCATCAGTATACTGGGGACTGCACCTCGAACACATGGTAGTACTCTGCTGAATTGTTTCTTCTTCTTCTTCTTCTTCTTCTTCTTCTTCTTCTTCTTCTTCTTCTTCTTCTTCTTCTTCTTCTCCTCCTCCTCCTCCTCCTCCTCCTCCTCCTCCTCCTCCTCCTCCTCCTCCTTCTTTTTTCCCGAGACAGGGTTTCTCTGTAGCTTTGGAGCCTGTCCTGGACTAGCTCTGTAGACCAGGTTGGCCTCGAACTCACAGAGATCCACCTGCCTCTGCCTCCTGTGCTGGGATTACAGGTGTGTGCCACCACCGCCCGGCTGAATTGTTTCTTATCTAGACATCCTTGTTGCTATTTCTCAGAGCAGCATGGTAGGGAACTCACCTACATTCCAGGTGACAATTCTTGTTTTGCCCTTGGCTTTTGGCTAACCAGCTGTCTTTGTAGTAAAGGAGATGGCTACCATTCTCCTTTCAGATGCCCAAATTTAAAGGTATTCTTACATACTTGGGATAAATTAGAGTAGTTACAGGCTAGATTTTTTTTGGAGCATAATATTTTAAATTTTAATTTTTCTTTTCAGAAAAAAATTCTTATCAGGCTTGGTGTCTGAAATGTGCCAGTTTGATAAGGGGAACTTTACAGCTTGCTCTTATGAATTATTTTCTGGGGATTTGAAAGTTCCTGTGTGGGCAGGCAGGAAGAGCCACTGCAGAAGGCATCCCATTTGGTTGGCTTCCTGATGGTCTCCCACACTGATAGGAGCCCTCTCTTCAGTGCAGGTCCTAATCTGAAGGAGTGGCTGAGGGAGCAGTTCTGTGACCATCCACTAGAGCACTGTGAGGATACAAGACTCCATGATGCAGCCTATGTGGGGGACCTCCAGACTCTCAGGAACCTATTGCAAGAAGAGAGCTACCGGAGGTGAGCATCCCTGCTGGGGCTGGTAACAGGCATCGGCCTGTGGGGCTTCAGGAGCCTGAAATTTGTGTTTTGGATTGCAGGTTAAGACTGATGCTACAGGAATACATTTTGATTTCAGAGAGGGAGCAAAAGGAAGAATTATTGGTGGCCAGATACTGTGGGCAGGGGTCCCTGGATCCAAGTCTGGCTCTGTGATTGACCTTTGTGTTTTCTGGCAACTTGTTCTAGCTGGGCATTAGATTCCTCAGTGTTTTTCTTGAAGACAATGTTAGAGATGTCAATAGTGGCCTTGCCCCTCCAACCACCACCCCATGGCTCTTTAAAAGACAAAAAAGGTGTTTTTTTAAAAAAATTTGAAACGGTCTCACCATGTAGCCTTGGTTGGATCAGAACTCATTATGTATACCAGGCTGGTTTCAAATTCACAAGAGATCTGACTGCTTGTCTCCTGAGTGCTAGGATTAAAGGTGTATACCACTATACCTATTTTATTTATTTTAATTGCGTGTGTATGGGGTAGGTGGGTATGTACATGTAATTAACAGATGGCCACAGAGGCCTGAAGAGGTCATCCTTGGACCTGGGGATATAGGTGATTGTGAGCTACCTGATGTGGGTGCTGAGAATTGAACTCAGGTCCTCTGGGAGAGTGGCACATGCCCTTAACCATTGAGCCATCTCTCCAGCCTTTTCCTATGGCTTCTTATCCTGCGTAGTTCTTTTTCTACAGCCACTTTATTGACATTCATTTGATGTTTTCTTTTTCACTTCTCAGGTCTATAGTGATCAGCCATAGGCCAGCTGACTTCCCACTATGGGGATATGGTGGCTGCCGTCTCCTTTGTTTTCTTTTCCTGGCCTCTTGCCTCTTGATTACAAGATCCTTCCAGTCATTGAGTCCTCCTGGCTCTTCCTTTAGAGCAGAGAGTCAGTCTTGCTTTGTTTCCCTGTGCAGGATGCTGGGAGAGCATCCATTAGTCTCTTTGGAGGTTCCTTGAGTACATTGTCTTAACTAGATATTGAATACAACGGACACTGGCACTTGATGCTTCTGTGTTTCCACTTTGCCTTGAGGAGTGGATGCAGTTAACGGATGGAAGTCCCTGTAGGAGACCTACACTATTGTTTCTATGTAGACAGTTCCCAAGCACAGGATTCCTAACCAGCCAGGAGTGTGTTCCTTTCTTATCCTTCTAATGTCTTAGCATTATGTCATAGAGCACACGTCAGTATTTAAAAGTCAAAACACTAGAGGGCTAGAGAGATGACTTAGCAGTTAAGAGCACTTGTTGCTCTCACAGAGGACCCAGATTCAATTCCCAGCACTCACACAAGACATCCTCTTCTGACTTCTGCAGGCACCAAGCACACATGTGGTACAAAGACATATGTGCCAGCCAAACATTCATACATGAAATCAAATGAATAAATCTAATAAAACCAAACACAAAAATTAAATTTAATGTGTCGAGCCCCTAAAAGACTTAAGTACACAGATGTAGCAGTAGAACGAAGGAGTTCAGTAAAGTCCCTATTGTGCTTCCCTCCCTCTCCCTGTCCCCTCGTCTCTCTTCTCTCTCTTCCCTTTGTCTCTTTTTCCCCCACTTCTTCCTCCCTTCTTGGTCCTTATGTAGCTTTGTAGCCCAGGCTGGCCTTGAACTCCTGATCCTTCTGTCTCTGCCTCCAGCTCCTGAGTTCTAGATTATTGACCCGTGCCACCACACTGGCTCCTTTTTACTTAAACTCAGGGCTCATGAATGTCCTTTTCCTTTAACGTATTTTCTTTCGCTGTTCATTTCTCTAGTGGAGAGTTCTGGAGGGTTCCTGGGCTTTATTGGCCCATATCAGTCTGTGTGTGACTGGAGGAGGAATACCAGGGCTTGCTTAGTGAGACACTGCCTAGGGCATGTTCCTTAGTTTCTGCTTCAGTGCGGAAACCGAGGTGAAGCACACCTTGGTTGCTGACCTGGAGGGTCAGTGGACAGCGTAGATAGTTATCTGTGGTTTTACTGTCTGAGAGCTGTGTCTGGACAGTTTGGTGCCACTGCTGGCCGAGACTGCAGCCCTGTAACCTTAATCATCTAGGCTCTCAGTTATTGTGGGTCAGGGTCAGAGGACAGAGATCACTACTACTGATTGTCTTTATCTGGAGAGGACTCCAGCCTTGGACCTTTAGAGGTGGTCACTAGTAAGAGGGTGTGCATGGCCCTGCCTAGCCTGCTCATGTCCCTGATGGATCTATATATATATATATATTTTGTAGAGGAACAGGCTTTGGAATGTGGGTTAGGAATGTAAGAACTAGAAACCTTAGTTTTAGTGCTGATTATTCTGCCGAAGCATCTAGTTTCCTTGTCAGTGGGCCCTGGATACCTATTTTCTCTGCTCAAGTTCAGCAGGGGCAATTGCGGAAGCATTTCAGGACACGGAACACAAAGGGCTGGAAATGTAGCTCACGGCTAGAGTATTTGCATAGCATGTACAACATCCAGGGTTGATCCTCAGCACTAGGGAAAAGAAAACAGAACACAGTGAAGGTATTCTAACCCTGAGGGTTGGCTCCCATATGGCTGTCTTTCCTGGGTGTCTCTGCCAGGTGAGAGGAGGGAGAACAGCTTGTTTGCTTAGGATAACTCTCACAAACTGCCTGTCTTCCCATATAGCCGCATCAATGAGAAGTCTGTCTGGTGCTGTGGCTGGCTCCCCTGTACACCACTGAGAATTGCAGCCACTGCAGGCCATGGGAACTGTGTGGACTTTCTCATACGCAAAGGGGCCGAGGTGGACCTCGTGGATGTCAAGGGCCAGACTGCCCTGTATGTGGCTGTAGTGAATGGGCACCTGGAGAGCACCGAGATCCTTTTGGAAGCTGGTGCTGACCCCAACGGCAGCCGGCACCACCGCAGCACTCCTGTCTACCATGCCTCTCGAGTGGGTAGGGATGACATCCTGAAGGCTCTTATCAGGTCAGTACTGTGGATCCCTAGCATTTCTCCTTGTTCCTGTACTTGCATTTCCTGCTTTGGAGTGTGCTTGTTAGAGGACTTGGAAGGACTGCCTCATTGGTGCTCTTCATTGCTTTCTGACCCGTGATGCCTTACACTTACTGTTATTTTTCTTAACTTTTTGAGTTGTGTGCTTATTTATTTATTTTTAACAGTGTAAACTTTCAATGTAATTTGCCTTCATTTATAGCTTTAGCTATATCCCCTAAAGTTTCTTAATCTTTAAATGTTAAAAATGTTATCGTGTGTGTGTGTGTGTGTGTGTTTGTGTGTGTGTGTGTGTGTGTGTGTACATGTGCATGTGTGTACTAAAGGGGGCATCAGATTTCCTAGAGTTGGTACAGGTGGGTGTGAGTCATATGATATGGGTGCTGGACACTCAACTCTGGTCCTCTGCAAGTGCAGCAAATGCCTAACTTCGGAGTCATCTCTCCAGCCCCAAAGCTATTTTCTTCAATACGTGTAGTTGAGGTTGATTTCTTCTTTGTTCTTAGCGGTATGGAAGAGGATTCTGTAATAAAGTGAAGTCTTTGATTTCATTCCACTCACACACATTGTGAATGCTTGCGTGGTGTGTTAGCCTAAGTTCCTCTCTTCAGGATTCCCCTTTTTCTTTGCCATCAGGTCTGCCAAAATTTAGAGAAATATTGAAGTCTGTAATTACTGTTGTGCCTTTTGTCAGTTGCCTTTGCATTTCAATTAGGTTTTCTCTGAGTGTTGTGATTTAATTATATTAATATTACAGTTACTTTTGTTTGAACCAGCTTGTGTTCTCCCTTTTCAAATTTCAGTAACAGCTTTCTACCATAGCTATCTTGTTCATCCCTTACTGTGGAGGCCAGCTAGTTCTAGGTTAGGCCAGTGTAGCTTAGCTAGCTAGCTAGCTGTTAGTGAGAGTGTTCGTATAGAAAAGGAGCAGGTAAAAGTTCCATTGTTGAAGACTACCATCAGTGGGTCAGATGAGTGAGCATTCTTGCCTGGTACAGAACGTGCTTTCTCAACCAGGTTCTGGAAATAGAGTCTTTCAAAAGGCGGATATACTAATGAGCGACAGACTTGGTATGGGGGAAGATAAATGATCAAGGAGGTTTTAAATTACAGGGTGATAAAGTTTGGGCTTCAAAAAAATCATTTAAGGGTTTCTAGCATGATGATCTAAGCTACCTTAAATTCATGCCTTTGCATCTTAAAAGATTTAAGGCATTAATGTGGAAATGTTTTGTTTTGTTTGAGACAGGGTTTCTCTGTGTAACAGCCCTGGCTGTCCTGGAACTTACTCTGTAGACCAGGCTGGCCTCAAACTCACAAAGATTTGCCTGCTTCTGTCTCCTGAGTGCTAGAATTAAAAGCTTGCTTCATCACTGCTAGGCTGTGTTTTCGAATTTTTTATATTTGTATGTTTGTGTGTGTACATATGCATGCTCATGCACGTTCCACAGTATGCCTGTGGAGGTGAGGGGACAACTTGTGGGAGTTGGCTTTCTCTTTCCACTATGTGGGTTCAGGGGGTGAAAGTCAAGTCATCAGGCTTGGCGGCAAGGTCCTTTGCCCATTGAGCCATTCATTTGCCCCATAGAAGTGTTTAGAGTAGGATCAGTTAATGAAATTCCATTTGAGTTCAGAAATCCCTGGGGACATTTCAGACAGACATCTTGTTTCCTCTGTGGAGCGCAGGGCACTGCTCTGACAAGAAAGCATATTAGCATATATTGTCTTATTTAAAAATTTCTGTATTCTAATTTATGATTGACTTTTAGAAAATGGAAACTTGCTGGGTATGATGAAGAACACTTAATACTAGCACTGGGGAGGTAGATCAGGTAGAGGCCAGCCTGGTGTATGTAGCAAGTTCTAGGCCAGTCAGGGAGGGTATAGTGAGACCTTGTCTAAAAACAAGCAAACAAACAGCTAAAAACAACAAAAAAAGGAAAATGGAGACAATACTGTTGAATTACTCACTGGGTAACATCATCTAAATAACCAGTCTGCCTGCCTGCCTGTGCCATTTCTCCTGTAGGCGTGCCTCTCACCTTTCAGTACTGCACATGTCTGGCCCTCTGGAAGGGTTTGTAGGCTACCTTGCTTTCCATTGCTGATGTTTTAGGCTAGAAGGTAAGAAATGAAGTTTTGAAGTTATATTGATTCGTTCAGTTGTTTGGGTGTGTAGAGATAATAAAAGCAATAGAGAAATTTAGAAAATATCCAGGTTGAAAAGGAACTGGATCCTGTTCAGTATATTTTTATGAGTTTCAAAGGCTGTCTTTCCTACAGCTCAATTGGTTCCAGATTGTCACACTGTCACACCAAGATTGTAAACAGTTTGGAAGACATGTCTCCCATGAGGAAGGAAGAAATAATCACCATGTGAGACGCAGATTTCCTTGTTAGTTGAAGAGCGCAGTGAGTTTGTGCTTGTAGAGTGTTCTCCTCTCTCCTAGAAGGCTCAGAGGAAAAGAGAGGTCTTCTTTGTAGAGGAGAGGTGGTGTCAAGAAAGGATACTGGCCTTGTGTGTCCTCAGGCCTGGGCTGCCCCAAAGAAGCACTTCTGATTCCAGGTCCTTTGGACAGACACCTGAAGTGCTGGAGAACCAGCAGGACGGCTGGCTGAGACTGTTGGCCATCTGTCGTCTAGGCAGGGAAAATGGTATTATTCCATCTTCTCTGCATCCTGACTATTAGGTCCCCGCATGCTGAGTCCCCTCATCATTGCTTCCTATATGTTGTCATTTCCTGTTTTGAGTGAAATACTCAGGTGATGACACAGTTTTCGAGACATCACGGAACTATCAGGGGCCAGGGAGGGCTTAAGTCGACAGGTGACAGGTGACTGAGGTGACAGGTGACTGGTGTTTGCCTGCTTTAGAGGATCCTGCTGGGCAGAATCTTGCAGAAGTGAGTCCTGCTCTCATGGATCCTATTACTCCTGCCTTTCATTCGGATCCTTTGATGACAGCGGTGTCAGGTTTTTCGTTGTAAAGCTGCTCCTCCCTTTGTAATTTGTATTTTGTGGGGAGACATTTTGCAGCCATATATATGCCTTGTGCTTCATCTCAAATTTTTATTTATGTTAGTGTAGACTTGCGGTTTCTTACCTTGTTCAGGTGGAGTTACAATCCATCATCAGTGTTACTTACTTTGATGGTCACATTAATGTTACTGGTGGTTTAAGCCAGCTGTGTTCTTTTGACATGTCCTTACTGTTTTATGGGCCGTTCCTTACATTCTCACATATCAGGATAGTCCAAGCTCAGGTGACTTTCCTGAGTCAGTCCTGGAGTAAGTCCTCCCAGAGTCCAGTCTTCTTTCAGTGAAGAAGGCTGGGCAGAAACAAAGATCTAAGCTGCGCAGAGTAGCACATGCCTGTAACCTAGCTACTTGAAAGCTTGCCACCAAACTGTATAACATAATGAGACCCTGTCTCAAAAAGAAAAGAAACCAAGATCTGAAGTACCTTTGGGAGTGTGTTCTATTCTGGAAGTATTGTTCCATCCCTGGAGCTGGGGCGTGTGTCCATATTACATTTCTGTGCCCGTAATACAGTGACTGGAGTTGATCTGCATCTCTTACTCCCTCGCCTCCCTCCTCCTTGCCCCATTTGGGCTCCACTGTCTTATGCCAAGCCCCTGTCCTTAGCAGGTACCTGCTCACTTTGTCAGGACTCTGCCTCTGAGCCAGATTGCCCTCCTTGTTGTAGCTGGCTGACCCCTGGTTAGAATAAAAGAGATAGGTAGTTTGCATTTGACCTCAGACAACTCTAAATGCCATATATTTGGGTGTCTGTGGAGCATACCAAGGGCAGGCGAAAAAGACTGGCCGTGGGTCCTTCAGCACCTGCACCTGGTGAGAGATAGTCCTAACATCTGGACTATCCTTGGGAGTCAGGAATGGTCAGCTCTAGGAATCACTTTCTGACTGCTGTGCACCTGCCTTCTGGGTGGGGCTGCATGACGCTGCCCAGCTGGCAAGCCATGCTTCCTGTTGTAGGTCCTCAGGTCCTTGTAATTGAATCTGATGCTGGGAGTATCCCTGCCATTCCCTGAGCCTGAATATTTAGACTCTTAGAAAAGAGGACTCATCATGTTGGAGAGTACAGGTTGGCTGACCAGCTATGGATGTACTTGGGTTTGTTGGTTCATCTTTGCTCTTAGGTTTCAGTGGTTGCTTCACCATGTGAAGTGTTTACATGGCTCCAACTGTGATCTATACAAAAGGTATATTGAAAAAGTCTAGCTTCTAACCTTGTCTCATTGTCCTGATCTCCCCCTCTCCTCCAGGTAAGCATTTAGGTCTATGATTTGTCCTTCACTATTACAAATGAGTAAATGCATGTGTATGGCTGAGTAGTTTATATTTACCCATGGCAAACCTGTAAAATAAGTATGCACTACACACATTCTTACCTCACCTTTCTCACATATTCATGCGCTGTGGAGGACATTCCAGAGCAGTATAGAGCAGTATTCCCCCTTCCCTTCATAGCTGGTAAACCAGCCAGTCCCTCTTGGTGGTTTCCAGGCTCAGCTGCTAGGAACAATGCTCTAATCAATTGCCTTGTGCACACATCTTAGTTTTGCAAATGTGTCTTGGGAACAAGTTCCAAGAAGTGTGATGGATGAGTTCTAGGGTAAGTGCATGTGCAATTTTGATAGAATTGCCAAAATTCTCTCTACAGGGATTGCTCCATTTCAGTTGCCATAGCAGTGAGTGATAGTTCTGTTTCTATACCAGCCAGTCACATGGGCTTACCCCAAGTAGAATTAGGTTAATCAACATTTTATGTGTGTGTGTGTGTGTGTGTGTGTGTGTGTGTGTGTGTGTGTGTGTGTGTTACGGGCACTTCATGGCAGGGAAAGTTGGTTCTCTCCTTCCAGAGTGTGGGTACTCAGTCCATCAGTCTTGACAACAAGGGAGTTTGCCCACTGGACCATTTCACCACCCCCAGATGGCAAATTTGACCTAAATAATGGCTCCTAGTTGCCATATTGTTTTATAGTTACTTGTAAATTCTGATCTATCTGGAATTAATCTTGTGTGCACTGTGTTGAATGGTCTTAACTTTATTTTTTCCCATGTGGATTTCTAATTGTCCTAGGGGGGAAATATGAAAAAGTTCACCCTTCCCCCTTAAGATAGTTCCTTACTGTGCATACTTAGTTTCGGCTTGCAGTTGGGTCTGTTGTAAGATGTTTTGTGTGTGTACATGGGTCTGCTGGCTTGTCCACATGCTCCTGTTACATAGTTTTACAGATCTTTATACCAAGCCCTCTTATGGTGGAGCTATTTCCTCTGCGTTGCTGCTTTGCTTTTCAATCTTGTTTGATCTTCCAGATGAACTTTAGAACCAACGTATGCAGTTTCAGGGTACTTTGTAGTTAGCTTCAGTAGTTCAAGAACAGTGTTTTCATTCATAAAATCGACTTAGGGGAAAGTCATGGTATTCTGAGCCTCTTCTAGTGTTTGATGTGTCTTTCCATTTTCTTAGATCTGCTCTTGTAACTCTGAATGTTATGTTTATGCTATATAGATCATTTTAAAAATTGTTTTGTTGCCGTAAGGGCTATTGCTTTTTTACCTAATCTTTAAACTGTGTGTGTGTGTGTGTGTGTGTGTGTGTGTGTGTGTGTGTGTGTGTGTGTGTGTGAAGGCTGTCATTTCACAGTCTGCTACTTTAATGAATTACCTTATTACTTGTTGTTTATTCATTCCTTGTCGGCTGTTTTAGATTTTGGAGTCCTTTCCTCTGAGCATAGGAAACGGTTCACTTCTTCCTTTCCAGTCCTGTTTATTGGATTGCCTTCCTCTGCTAGGCACCCTCATGTTTTCAGTGTCAGTGTCAAGAGGCCAGCAGGTGGGGGCCTGTGCTGCACTTCCCGTGGAGCAGGGCACCTCTAGTACTTTCTTGTGAAATAAGACGATGATTTCTGGCTTGAGAAAATGTATTATCATTTTTAAGGACATAGCTGTCACTTTCTGTTTCATAGAGTATTTTAAAACATGCAAAACTGTTGGCTTTTGCCCTTTTTGCATTATTAGTGATAATCAGTATTTTTCTTTTTAGATTCATTATACAATATATTATAATAATGGAGCTTTTAATATTGGAATTAGTTTTGAATCTTAGGGTAATCCCTATGAGTTCTTGGTACACTGCTTTCTAAATATGTGTTCGGATTTTCTTTGTTATAATAACTTTTTGCTTGTTGAAGATTTTGAAATTGAGTTGGGTTATTGTATTAGTTTTACAATGAATTTGGAAATTTTTCTTCTCTTACCTCTGAAATTATATAGTCTTGGAATTACTTTATTAAAGATCTGAAAGACTTCCCTTTGGAATTTGTGTGCATGACTGGATTCCATGTTTTCCTTGTTGCCTTCTCTTGCAGGAAGTACTGATACTTTAGTCATCCTGGGGATCTCAGGGAGATTAGTTCCCTATCCTTCTTAATATGAAACTCTGAGATCTTGAAGTCTCTTACATGCAACAGTAGAGTTTCTGCATGTGGTCTCGGTACACAGACAACTTAAAATACAACTCTTCTGTAGGTGTGTGTAACTGCTGTAATCCTTTGTCTAGGCAGTAAGGACAGGAAAGTGACTGTGCATATTGACTATAGGCTGAGTTTTTCCCTCAGTATTTTTGACTTGTAGTTAGTTGAGTCTTTGGGTACAGTGCTTGCAGATAGAGAGGGCTGGCAGTGTTTGTGACCTGTGAGGTCTCCAGAGGCTTCCCCATGTGACTGTTGAATGTCTTCCTTGGGGTGCTGGACCTTCTTTGTGATCTGAGTTTGACTTATTTGACTTATTTTTCTCTTCTTGTAGGTATGGGGCAGATGTTGATGTCAACCATCACCTGACTCCTGACACCCGGCCCCCTTTCTCAAGGCGGCTTACCTCCTTAGTGGTCTGCCCTCTGTACATCAGTGCCGCCTACCATAACCTTCAGTGCTTCCGGCTCCTCCTGCAGGCTGGGGCAAATCCTGACTTCAATTGCAGTGGCCCTGTCAACACACAGGAATTCTACAGGGGCTCCCCTGGGTGTGTCATGGATGCTGTCCTGCGCCATGGCTGTGAGGCGGCCTTCGTGAGTCTGCTGGTAGAGTTTGGAGCCGACCTGAACCTGGTGAAGTGGGGGTCACTGGGCCCAGAGGCAAGAGGCAGAAGGAAGATGGACCCTGAGGCTCTGCAAGTCTTCAAAGAGGCCAGAAGTAAGTGGCCTGAGCTCAGCGCTGTCCTGTGGTCTGGAGTTGATTGAACCAGTGAGCTGCAATAGTAACTAAGAGGAAAACAGGGCCTGGAGGTGCAGCTCAGCCGGTGACAGCACTGACTGCTCACAACTGTCCGTGGCTCCTGCGGGCACTGCATGTGTGGTGCCCAGACATACGTGCATGCAGAACACCCATACACATGGGAATAAATAAGTATAAATAATAAATCTTTTTTTTTTTTTAATTTTGTTTTTTTCGAGACAGGGTTTCTTTGCGCCTTTCCTGGCTCTCACTCTGTAGCCCAGGCTGGCCTTGAACTCACAGAGATCCTCTGGCTCTGCCTCCTGAGTGCTGGGATTACAGGCGTGCGCCACTACCCAGGAAGTAAATCTTAAATAACAAAACAACCCCTCCAAAAGGAATTCTAGCCAAGCACTTGATGAGAGCTGTAGTTTCTCTCTTGATGAGGACCGGTAGTTCTCCAGAGGAAGCCTTGGGTGTTTTGCTCTCTTCCCTCCTCTTCCCTCCTCCCCTCCCCCCTCCCCCCCTCCCCAGGGCTGGGATTACAGGGTGTACCAGTCCTCTCCATTTCTTTGGGAGGGCGAGTCCCTGTGCTTTCTCGGCAAGCACTTTACCCTAAACTCTCCTCAGCCCCAGGTGGTTATTTTGACATTCCTAAAGCCCTAGAGCTGATAACCAAAGATCTATAGAAGTCGATGTATGCTTTCAAAGTTCTTAGAATTATAGTCTCTAACTTTTTTGCTCTGATTTTTGACCCCCTTCTTAACTAACGGTTTCTTTTTCACATTTTTTCCTTTTTCTTTTTTCCTTTTCCTCTTAATTTGTTTCTTAGATCATTCATTGTACCAAGTGATGGGTTTCATCATGTCATTTTCTTTAAAAATGTTTTTAATATATTTATTTATATGTGTGTGAGGGAAGCATGCACATGCCTTAGCATGAGTGTAGAAGTCAGAGGACAACTTACAGGAGTCTGTTCCTTCTTCTGCCACATGGGTCCCACGGGGTGATAAGTATGGAGGTAGCATTCTTACCCTCTGAGCCATCTGGTTGGCCCATCCTGATGTTTTCATTCATGGGTCATATGTTTCTTTCTTACTCATCTTTGCCTGTCACTTGTCGCCAGGCCGGGAGTAGCTCAGCAGGAATGCAGCCACATTTGCCTTCTCTGCCCTTCTTATCCCTGCCTTTCTCTTCACAACATGTATTTTTCTTTTTTAAGATTTATTTATTTATTATGTAAACAGTGTTTTGCCTGAGGGCACAGATCTCATTATAGATGGTTGTGAGTCACCATGTGGGTGCTGGGAATTGAACCCAGGTCCTCTGGAAGAACAGCCAGTGCTCTTAACCACTGAGCCATCCCTCTAACTAACCCCTCTTCACATGTGTTTTAATGAACAGCTATACGCTCATTTTCTAGAGTCCTTTCTTATTTTAGTTCCACTCAAATAGCCTTAGAGTGAATTGCGTGGTAATCCGTTTTTGTTAAATGAAATCTGGGCTTTGCTTATTTGTGTAGTAGGATTTGCCAAGGAATTGCTAAGTAAGTGGCAGGAGAGTTTGAAATTTACCCGTGCTTGGATTTTCTGTCAGTGCCCTCTCTGGAATTCAGAAATTAACCTGTGTTTCTGTCCATTTCCTGCCGTCTTGTCAGAGGACGTCTGAATTGTCCTCGCTCTCTTATTTCTTGAAGAGCGTTGACATCAGTGTTTTTGTTGTATATACCCATGCCAGTTCACGGAAACCCGTTCTTGGTCAGCTTTTCTCCAAGTTGGGGGCTGGCAGCCAGGTGGGAAGCCGACTGAAAGAATGAAGCTGCTTGTGTCCACAACTTTATTGTGTCGTCGCCGCCCCCCCCCCCCCCGTCCTCCTCCTGGAGCAGGACTGTCAGCCTGGTCTCTGAATCCGAGTCCTGCACACTTGTGTCCCCAGGCTCCTTGCCCCTGCACGGACAGAGCCAGAGTGCAGGTCGTTTGCTCTCATCTGCGGGGGCTCCTGGGGGCAGGTTAGATGGAACAGATAGCAAGGCCTCCTTGCCTCCGGGGCCTCCTCGGCTCTGAGATTAGGAAGTGTGTCCCCTGTGGTCAGCCTTGGGCCTTTGGAACTGGGCTAGAATAAACCTTTTCCCTTCACGCCTCCAGGTGTCCCCAGGACCTTGCTGAGTCTGTGCCGGGTGGCTGTGAGAAGAACTCTGGGCAAACACCGACTGCATCTGCTTCCCTCGCTGCCGCTGCCGGACCCTATAAAGAAGTTTCTGCTTTATGAGTAGGATTCAGATGCAGTGTTAGCTGCAGTGAGGACGCCGATCATCTGCGGTGGAGGTTGACACAGACTCCTGCATCCTGTGAACTGGGTCCTGCGCTGCCAGCTTGTTCCCTGGCTGTGAAGAAGAAACGTTGGATTGTGGTTCCGTCTCAGGTGCTTGGGCCATGGAACACCCCTTGAGCCATCGTCAACAGAGAGGCACATACAAACTTGATTTTGTTCTTCCATATCTCTCTTTGGGGTTTGTACTGATATATGTTAATGAAATGGGTGCAGTATGGGGTGAGCTTGCAAGCCTCATGGTAGCCCTAGTGGGGAAAACTTGTATTTTTCAGAGTTATGCTTCTATTTATGTTCCTACTTTGCAATTTAATTGTTGTTTTAAGGTTTGTTATCCAAACAAGAAGAGAGCTGTGGTAAGAAAACATGTAGGGAGCAGAGATGCAGTTCCTGCACTTGCTAGTCTGTTTGCCTGCCCGCGTTTGTCTGTCTGTGCTGTCAGATGCATAGCCCTTCTTGCCGCTGCCACACCCTCTCAGTAGTGTCTTCCCTCCAAGATACTTTCTTGGCTGCATACACTGCCTCCTCGGAGGTCCCAGCACAGCCTCTGCAGTGTAGCACCTGTCCTGGCAAGGGTTTTCTGATGGATGACTCACCCTGGGGATCTTCAGACAGTGATTACCTTTAGGAGGCCCACCTGGAACTAGCTGGGAAGCGACTGCCAGGGATCATCCCAATAGCACTCACTGCCAGTCCTCACAGGATAAGATGACACTGGGGTGCTCCATACAGACCCTCCCATACAGAAAGTGGGAACAGTATCGGCCACCTGGGTGGCTCCAGGCTCCAGCTGCTTGGTGTCCACCAGGCTGTTTCTCCCTTTTTCTGGTCCAGTGCCTTTGTGGGCACTCCTAGAGATCTTTCCCCATCTCGCCCAGGGTTGTTGGTAAGTGAGAGAGATAGAGCTTGTTTCGAGTGTGAGGGTCATGTGCAGGTGGGTCAGGAACTATGCATTACCTTGAGCATCCTCAGGTTGTTCCTGTTTGGTAAAATTATATTTTGTCATTTTGAGCCTCTTAGGACTATTATATGGTTCTGTGCTGATTGTAGACTTGAGAGTGTTTAGGCTCAAGCAGATGTTAAATCCCCAGACTTCCCCCAGCTGTTCTGTAGATGGTCCAGGCCACAGCTCTTCACTGGGCCATGAGTAGCTTCCCCTGTGCTGCTTTTCAGAATCTCAGCACTGTGAGGTTCTGCTGCTGGCGAACCTGAATGTGAAACAGCATTGGCGGACGTTCTTCCTTGTTTCCAGTAGCACTGTGAAAGCATGGTGTTTGGTTGTTATCAAGGATGAGGGACAGGGTAGGAAAGAGCAGCACTGTTGCCGTGAGCAGTTCCGGTTCATGAGAGGCACCATGGGAAGTTGATGTGGCCTTGGTGAGGACTGCCGCTTTACTTGGCAGACTTGAGCTCTGGGTACCTGTGTCCTCCCTAGCGTGCAAATGTGGCAGACCTGAAGAAACTGCTGCCTTCTGGCTGAGCCGGCCCTGGCAGAGGAGCTCAGTGGCCCAGAGGGAAGGAGCTGAAGGCTGTCTGTCCCTGCTCATCGAGGGGTGTCTGTGTGATGGTTGCTATTCCTGGGGCGGCCTTGTGATGTAAACAGAGGCTTGTGCCTCAAGTTGGCCAGGCAGGCTGGAGTTTAGCTAGTGTTGATGCCTCAGAATTTGGTGTGCTTTTAGACATATTTCCAGAACTCTACCATTGTCATACATTTTGTTAAATTATATTTTACTTGTGATATTTGTCTGTCTGTCTATCTGTCTTTCTGTCTATCTATCTATTTATTTATTTATACTCTTTATTTATTTATATTATACTCATCTTCCATAAAAGGGCTTAAGGTGGAGATTCTTTTTTTTTTTTTTTTAAGATTTATTTATTTATTATTTATACAGTGTTCTGTCTGCACACCAGAAGAGGGCACCAGATCTCATTACAGATGGTTGTGAGCCACCATGTAGGTGCTGGGGATTGAACTCAGGACCTCTGGAAGAGCAGCCAGTGCTCTTAACCTTTGAGCCATCTCTCCAGCCCCCTCTTGTTTTGTTTTGACATTGACATTAGGTAAATTTAGGCGAAAATACTTGTTAGGTAGGTAATTAGCAGTTTTCAAATGTTGATCATTTTATTGTCAGGCTTGAGGACCATCAGTTTCAGAGTTTCCCCTCTGCTCTTTTGTGCTTGATTTTTCAATATAAATTTTTTCTGAAAGAAAAAGTAGTGAGTATGGTTCTGAGCAGAGGAAGGCATGCCTGAGAGCTGCCCTGCCCTGCCCTGCCCTGCCCTGCCCTGTCTCAGCCAGCTCCTGGAGCTGTGCAGGCCCCACTGTGCACAGGAGGACCTTCCTGCTGGGCTGTCCAGTGGACTCTGGTGAGGTCCTGTGAAAGTTGACACAGGTGAGGACTTTGGGAGTGGGCTCTGTCACTCCCGGTGGTGACAGTGCTGAGATCCGGAGGTCTGGAGATGCAGGACTGACCTCTGGTGGCTCAGTGGGGTCCTTGAGGCCCACAGCTCTCATCCGAGGAGAGCTGTGCAGGGGGAGGGGTAAGGATAGCATGTAATACCCAAGGAGATCACATTTCCTTAGCTGACTGGATTGTCTAGAGTCTGCCTTCATGCTCTTCCTGACAAATAATGGAATGTCTGCTTGAAGGTGATGGTACAGGGCTAGGTCTTTGCATTTAAATCACTCTTGGTTGCAATCTGCAGAAGGTTTTTGTTTTTGTTTTTTTCTAAGTTTGCTTGTAGCTGAAATCCTGGCACAGTCGGGCGGTAGTGGATGTTACAAACTAATGAGAAGTTTTTGGATCTTAAATAGCCTGCCTGCGTGGTGGTGAAAGGCAGTGCAGCTTTCCCACTGCCTGGGGTCCAAGGGTAGTCTCTAGGATCACTGTGAATGGCCTGAGAAGTCTAGACATGCTTTTGATGGACCTCTACCACCCCAAATTCATGAGGCCACCCACAGGAAGTCAGTGTGACCTTTTTGGTGAGGATTGCTTGACCCCACTCAGGCCTTGGGAACCACTGGCACCAAGGATGCTAGCGATGGCTCTTTACTGCCTGCCCACTGGGCACTTGGTGACTAATCCTGGCCTGAGGGCTCTAACGACTTTCCTTCATCACAGAGTGATTCCTGGAAGTGCCTCTTGATGTGGGAGCTCCTTTCTTGCCCTTGCTTATTTCCACCTTGCTGCTCTCCTTCCCGCACTCCTTGTGTGCAGTAAAGTAGTGGGTACATGTGCATAACTGGTTCGGGATTTGCCGTCATTCCAAGAAGGCCCCACAGATGGGAGCATACAAGTTTGAAGTGGACAGTGATTTGTGGAGCATTTGCTATACGCTCTAGCCTGACAGAGGATGATGAAGTGAGCGAGCATCCAGGGGAACTGCTGTGTCTGACACTCAGTGTCAGGAATGTGCCCCAATCCTGTGCATGTGAGGCGAGCACTCTACCACTGAGCTGTGTCTTCAGCCTCTTGGTTTCTTAGATAAACCAAGTAATGGGAGGATGTTTGCAAATCTGACTTGAGATGGGCGTGTGAGAACTTTCTTGTACGTGCAGCCAACCCTGCTTGCTCTCCATGCAGTGTCTGCCCGGCTTCCGCTGCTTCTGTTGGTGATGGGCGTGTGCAGTGTCTGCAGTGGGGTCTGTGTGCTTGTGCTGCAGACATACTCACTACTACCCTCTCTTTCCTAATTGGGGGTGAGTGTGTGCTTGTTTGCAGTGGCCAGGAAAGATTGTTTTTGCCCTTGTGCCTAGTTAAGAGCTTTCAAAAGTACAATGACATTTTTGATATATTGTTATAATAAATGCTTTATTGCTCTCTGATTTCCTTCCAAAATGCCTTAATTATGTGGCCTGTGTCTCACTGGGGAGAAGCTTCCTCCATGTGCAGTCTTTTGTTTACATTCATTCATTCATTCAGTCAGTCAGTCATTGTGTGTGGTGTGTATGTTTGTGTGTGCACACACTCCTGTGTAAGCTGTGGAGATCAAAGGACAACTTATGGGAGGTGGTTCTCTTCTTCTGCCACGTGGGTTCCAGGCATTGGACCCTGAGAGTCACATAGTGGAAAGTGCCTCTACCCTCGGGTGTGTGTCACCAGCCCCCCGTGTGCATGTGTGCACAGTTCCAGTAGAAGGGACTGACTCATGCGGTTTCCTGTGACTGCAGCGCAGGCTCTGAAGCAGGAGCTTACGGCTCTTCAGGGGATGTACAGTGTACAGCTGTTTGGGGCTGCAGAGAGGGACCCATAGTGTTGCCCAGGATTAAAGTACCTAACAGCCTGTTTCACCTAGTGGCTCTAGTTCCTGGATTGAAGAGAGTTGCATCTCACAGCTTTCCAGCCAGTAACATTGTACAGCGTTCTGTGCTGTGGGGACGTGGTGGACACTGCCATTTTCTGTCCCATGTTGTATGTGACTTATTTTTCCTGTTTGACGGTGAAGATGTGCAATTTGGGATAAGCCCAGAGTGAATGAACTGAATAAAGGTATTTCTTCATCTTGAGTGTCTGGCTCCCTGGCGTGCCCTCTGTGTCTCCTCTTTCAGAGGTTGTCTCCATTCCTTAACACCTGATCAATTACTGAAAGGAAACAAGGTGTCCCCAGCCCCTCTCTGCCTTCCTTCAACTGTGTGTGCAGCACAGGCTGCCTGTCATGGATGGATGGATAAACTGTCCATCTCCATCTTCCATGTGGAACTATTTTATGAGACAGGGTCTCATGTAGCTAAGGATTACCTTGAACTCCTGAACAGAGGTTCCAAATTTGAGGTTCCAAAATAAGAAGAAGGCAGAAGGTATGTGGGATGTTTGCTTAGTCTTCAGCATTGGACACTGGACACCACAATTCTTGATAAGTAGCGTAACAGTGGAAACTAGCTGAGCAAGGAAAAGTTAACACAATAGAAACCATCATATGGCAGCTGTGACACGTGTGTAAGTGTTCCTGATGGAAGGAGTGTTGTATAGAGCACGTCTAGCCATGTCAGAATGGTGCTGGATGGAAGATAGAGGATAAACGTGTTAGCGGAGGCTAACAGTCCCTGTTGTATACAGAGAGGGGTGAGGATTAGTAGAAAATGGCCAAGAGAACATAAAGAAGACGGGGACAGTGACAAAGAGCAGAAATTTACTAGACATACCCCCAATATATAACCAACTCCAGAATTACTGCCCCTAAAGAAAGAAAAGTGTGCCTGTGGGGGTAATCCCAGATAGTAGACAAGAAGACATAGACACTGTGAAACATTTTTCAAAGGAGTCTCATATATGGGCTGGAGAGTTGGCTCAGCAGTTAAGAGTACTGGCTGCTCTTGCAGAGGACCCCAGGTTCAGTTCCTAGCATCCATATAGCATCTTACAACCACCTAACTGCAGTCCCAAGGGATCTGATGACCTCTTCTGACTCTGTGGGTACCAGGCATGCTTGTGATACACAGACATCTATGCAGGCAAAACACTCAAATAATAAATTAAGCCGGGTGGTGGTGGCGGCAGTGGTGGCTCACGTCTTTAATCCCAGCACTTGGGAGGCAGAGGCAGGCAGAGTTTGAGGCCAGTCTGGGCTACTGAGTGAGTTCCAAGACAGCCAGGACTACACAGAGCAACCCTGTCTTGAGAAAAAACAAACAAACAAAATAATCTAAAAATACAAGTTTCACATAGCCCAGGCTGATCTCTAACTCATTGTGTAGCTGAGGATGACCTTGAACTCCTGATCCTCCTGCTTTCAATCTCCCAAGTGCTGGGATTACAGACAGGTGGATGCCGCCATGTCTGGCTACTACTAAAAGAATATGCTCCCACCACTTTTCTAAACCGGCATAAGCCCTTAATGCATTCTAAGTCTCACACCCACAGATTAAGTGAAGCTACCACCAATCATCAAAGAAACCTTACAGTAAGTGGAGACCATCACACTAAATCACAACTGGACACAAGGCAGAAATCGACGGATCTTAGGGAGCCCAGCCACAATGGACACAGGTTTTATAAATACGGAGAATGAGCAATCCTTTTTTTTTTTTTGGATTTTTGAGACAGGGTTTCCTCTGTGTAGCCCTGGCAGTCCTGGAACTCACTTGGTAGCCCAGGCTGGCCTCGAACTCACAGAGATCCACCTGCCTCTGCCTCCCGAGTGCTGGGATTACAGGCGTGCGCCACCACCGCCCGGCGAGCAATCCTTTTAAAGCACCTACTCCCAAAGAGTTTGGACTTCCAGGTAAAGGAAGTAATCTTTGATGGCACTACAAATCTAACAGCTCATAGCAGTGGAGACTCAAAATGACCCAGGATTTAAGTTTCTCCTGGGCCCACCACGACCTCTGCCCCAGGTTTTGTGGGTCCGCCCTTGCCCTGGCAATGTCCTGACTTTGCTGGGAGACTGATAAAGCCGTGAATGCAGCACTGTTCATAGCCAAAGCAATTAGGTATTTTCTGAATCTCAGAAAGACTAGCTACCGTTTTCACTGCCTCACCATTTTGTGCTGGGTTCCAAATCCATTTGTCAATCCTCCCTGCCAGCTCCTAGTGCCCTCAGAGGATCCAGTCTCACACTATAGCCCCTGTGGTCATTACCATTGTGATAGGACTGGCCCAGCAGCTACTGGGGCTCCCAAGGCCCTTGCTTCAGGTGTCTTTGTCACAGTCCTTGAAGGTGACAGCTTGCTCTGATACTAGTGAGCGGCAGTCAGTTCTGAGCACAGGCATCCTATTTTTCACTGGTTGTGAGCCGAGCCCTGCATAAGCCCACAAGTATGATCACAGATCAGTCCCAAAACCCATCCTTGGGAGTCCATCTCCATCTCTGGTACTAATTCCATGTGACCATAACTCTCCTCATAGGAGCAAGGAAGGCTTGAGAGAACCTGTAACTTTCTGTGGAGATGGGATAGTTCTAAAGAAAACCGTCAGGGAGGGTACCCAAGGACGTGGGTGAGCTGACAGGGGACCCTAATGGAGAGGTCATGTGTGGTTTTAGCTCAATAGATACCAGAGGTGTTTTCCTGGGTTATCAGGGAAGGAGATGGTCTGTGTTTATTAGGCAAGAATGAGGAAGCAAGGAACTGAGCTGCCATAGGGACAGAGGCCCCCCCCACCCCCTGCCCCCCCAGCATACCTTGTGGGTGCCTGTGGGATAGGTGGTACTATTAAACTTGCTGAGAAGCCTGCACGCACAGCTGGACTCACCGGTTAGCTGCTAAGAAGCCCTTTATGGAGGGGGTTTGAGGGGTCTGTAGTCCTCTCTGGGTGTCCCTGAGTCGTCTCTAAATTCACTGGTAGATGATCCCCCACTGGGTTGAGGCACCGCAACCAAGCCAAGTGGATGGAACTGAGGAAGACTGCTAAATCAGAGCCAGGAAAGGATGGTACGTCTTCCTCCAGTGTTACTCTGGCGACCTCTGCTGGTGGACAGAGCCTAACCTTGAGGCAGCAGGCAAGGGAAGAATCCAGAACTGCAGCAGGACAAAGCAAGGTGGAGTTAAAGACGTATGCTGGCAATTGGTGCCAGAAAACTCATGTTAAGTTGGTGCATCCTCGATGCTTAAGAAAGATAGGAAGCTCATATTGGCCCAGCTCACTGCTAAGCACAGATGCTAACTCGCAAGGGGGTTAGAGGGGTTAGCAGCACACTAAACACAATGCATTGGGACCATAGTGGGCATATACAGTGCCAGCTGGCTCTCCACCAAGAAGGATGGTTCTTCTTTCATGGCACACTTGCTGAACTGTGGCCCTGGTAGCATGTCACTAGGAACTCTGGGCCAAGCTATGGCCATGTTCTCTGTCCCTTCCTGCTTTCGGTTGCAGACAATGACGACAAGCACTCCATGGGATGCTGGAGATGAAAGCACCAGGCGCAGGTCTTCTGGACATGAGGGATCTTGCTGAGAAGCCTGCACGCACAGCTGGACTCTTGACCGGTTACACAAACCATACCTCTACTTCCAGTTGTTGAACTAGTGTTTGTGTTGCCCACAGACCAGCCTGCACTGAGGTCCATTTTTTTGCTTTACTTCTGTATCCTTTCCCCTCCCACAGACTAGGTCCTGGGACCCTCCAAAAGATGCATTTACCTTCAGAAACCATCTCCATGTCCATTCTTCTGAGAAGCCATCCTTCCTTAGGCGTGGAAGCCTGCACTTGTGAGGCCCTGGGTGGGAGAGTCTGCTTCACAGCATTATCTCCATTTTTTAGCAGCTGCTGAGATGTCTCAGCCTGCTTTCCCCAGTGTTTTCTCTCCCAAACCCCAATAACATTGTCCTTGAGTTAAAACAAAAAATCCACAACCTTTAGATGCCCCTACTGGGGCACAACCAAACTTGCAGGCTAGTTAACTGATCCCAGCTCCATCCCTGAGCCCTGAGCTTCACTGTGGTATAGTTTGGAGCCGGCTCTGAGATTGGATTGCTAGGTTTCGGTTCTGACTTGACCATTCCCTTGCTTGACTTTGAAGACACAGCTTCAGGAGGATCTTCAAGGAAGATCTGTAGGGTTTTTTTTTTATTTGCAAAGTGGGGTGCAAAACTGCTCATCTGAGGGGGGTAGTTAAGAAAACTGGGCAGGAGCCAGATGTGGTATCTCATGCCAGGAACCCTAGCACTTGTGGGCATGAGGCAGGAGGAACACATGCTTCTAGGCTAGCCTGGGCTATATTGGAAGACTGTGTAGAAACAGAGGGAGGAGAGAGAGGGATATCTCTCTATCTCTCTATCTCTCTATCTCTCTATCTATCCATCCATCCATCCATCCATCCATCCATCCATCCATCCATCTATCTATCTATCTATGGGAAGGAGGTGAGCAGCTTCTGCCTGGCTTCACCTCCCATCATACATATGTGTGGTAATTTGAATGTAATCACCCCCATAAGCCCATAGGGAGTGGCACTATTGGGAAGTGTGGTCTTCTGAAGGAGGTGTGGCCTTGCTGAAGGAAGTGTGTCACTGTGGGGGACGGCCTTTGAGGTCTCTTCTGCTCAAGCTTCCCTCAATGTCACAGTCCACTTGCTGTGGCTTCTGATCAAGATGTAGCCAGCGCCATGTCTGCCTGCATGCCACCATGGTGAGAATAGACTGAACCTCTGAAACTGTAAGCCTCCACCTAAGTTAAATGTTTTCCCTTACAAGAGTTGCCGTGGTCATGGTGTCCTTTCTCAGCAATAGAAACCCTAAGTAAGACAACATGGTTATCTGAGGTTGGTGCTGAGCCAGGGCTTTCAAGCTAGGCCTTGAGATTAGGGTTTCAAACACCAGTGTGGGTGGGACCTTGGAGGAGCAGTGGGACACCTGAACTTGTCCCTGCAGCTACAAGCTAGGCCTTCAGGGTGATGTAAGGCTACCCCTCCAGATCTATGGGGGATTGGGTCCAGGACCCCCAAACTAGGAAACCAAACCTCCAGGTTGTTCAAGTCTTGATATAAAAGGGATAATTTTTATCTATTTATTTTTTAACTTTAAAAGACAGAGTCTCACCGTATAACCCTGGCTGGCCTGGAATAAGCTGGGGACCAGGTTGGCCTCAAATTTATGGCAATTCTTCTGCTTCTGCCTCTTGCATGCTGGGATCATGGGTATGCACCATCATGCCTAGATGAGAAAGCCATTGTATCTGTGTATCTGCATGTAGCTTACATGCATGCCTCTATAATCTTTAAAATCACCTACAGATTAGTTACAATACCTAAATACTTAATATAATGTAAATGGCTCCACGGTTGTTATACTCTATTGCTTAGGGAAAAATGACAAGGAAAATGTTTCTTTCCTGTTCAGCACAGATGAAGTTTTATTTCCTGAGTATTTTTGATCCATGGTTGGTTGAATTTGTGGACACAGCACCCATGGATGTGGATAGCCAACTGTCCTTTGCGGTGTGTGGGGAAGGATTAACAATGGTGCAGGTCCAATGTTCAGTGGAGTGTGTGGCCCATGGTTCAAGTACTCAGGATGCCTGTGTTGGTAGAGGCTTCACTGATACCGTGACAGAGGGATGTGCCATTCACTGCTCAGGGCTCCCTGACACAAAGGAGTGCAGAATGTGGACAGTGGTGCTTGGTGACTTGCCTATTCTGTGTGGTGATGCCATGAAAGACGTTCCTGTGTGGCTCACTGTCATGTAGGGATATGACAGATCAGGGGAGATGACTCAGAAGCACTTGGTCTTTCCTGGTGCGATTGGAGGGGATCAAGGCCTGACAGAATGAAGGTCTCAATGACTTAACGGCCCCTGATTCTGCTCTTGGTTTCCCGTAGAAAGCCAAAGTGCACATGTGACCCCCTGAGCACTAATTATAGAAACCTCCAGTTCCCCACAGGCCTGCGGTTTGATCTCTAAACTCCAGGCTGCTGGGAAGGATCACCTGCTCTCCATGTTCTGAGGTCAGGCCAGCAGTTCCTCTTCACTTCTCCTTTGGAGCTACAAACCAGCATTCCTGATGTGAAAATCCAACATCCAATGCTCCCACATCTGGAGGTTTTTTTTTTTGTTTTTTTGTTTTTTTTTTTGTTTTGCATTGACCCAACACTACAAATTCAGAATTTCCATGTCATACAGCTTATTCGTTTGCTTCTTGCATATAGTTCTTAAAAATATTGCCTAAGATTAAAATATATAGTGTTTATGGGACATAAATAAATTTTATATTTAGACTTGGACCCCATTTCCAAGATACCTTCTCATTATCTCTATGTAAATATTACCAGAAGGGGGAGAAAAATCTAAAGTCTGCAGCATTTCTGGCTCCAAGCACTTTGGATGCGGGATCCTGAACCCAGTTGCACTGCTTTTAGACTAAGGATGCCCCTCCTGCCCTGGCCAGTCTCTGCTCTGTCATCTGGCTCCTCACAGCCCGACCTGCAGGCACAAGCCTCCCAGAGACAGAGGCAGAATACTACCTTCCTTTTAGATTAAGATGGCACAATGGTGGTGGAGATAGTGACTGACCCTGGTTTGAGGTTTTATTTGGCTCCGAGTGGCCCATGGAATCCAGCTTGGTTTTACCTTCACTGAGGACGTGGATGCTCAGGGTGGGGCAGAGATGCCGCTGGCTGTGGGGCATGATGGTGTTGGACATGCCCAGATCATTTCCATACTAGGCCCTGTCCTCTGGTGCCTGAACCATAGCAATGCCCTTGGGCAGAAGAGGAAGCTATTCTTTGGGACTTTTCAGCAGCTGGTGCGCCTCACAGAAGCCTGTGCTCACAGTCAGAGAAGGGGCAACCCTTCCTGTGTACCTTGCTTACCCCTACAGAGCCAGCATACTGTAGGTGCTTCATAAATGCTGGATGAATGAATGAATGAATGAATAAGTAAACGAGTGAATGATATGCTTTGACAAGAGTGAATTCATTTTGTAGGTTGAACCTATTTCTGGAGGACCATCTGCAGAGGCCATGGATTGCTGTTGTCCTATCCTGGCCACGGAGGTTCCTTTGGTGACTTCTCTCCCAGCTCCTGGATCTGAGTTCTGGCTTCACACCCAGCAGCCTGATAAGGGGCTCATGGAAAAATGTGCATTTATGCTTTTGAAATCCCAAGTAGGCTGTCCGTGCTGTTTCAGAAGGAGTGACTATGGTCCTGAGCCAAGCTGTGGTGAGCTGTAGACTCTGAGCTCGGTTCAGGGGACCCTGGGGCCAGCTGGGAGGGGTCTTGCTCTAACCAAGAGCTCGAATTTCAGGGCTTGTGAAATGCTATGGGAATTCCAGGTGTGTGAGAACAAGCTGTATTTTCATTGAGAAGCTTTTCAGCTGCCAAGTCCAGCTCTCTCCCACTTCTCATCCACCGCTGCTGTCACTTGGGAAGGCATCTTGCCCCGTCCTAACAAATGCATCCTTAGCTGCTTGCCTTCCTCTCCCCTATCCTCTCTTGGGGCTACTCCCTTGCCTATGTCCCTCTGCGTGTTGGTGACTGCTGCTTTCCAGTGCTCTGAGAGGCCCGTGATCCTGACCAAGTTCCACCTCGAGTGTTTGTTATATGGCTGGAATGTACATTGGCCACTCCCCTGCCTGGAGGGACTGGGATGGGTGTAGCGTGAACAAGTATGAGACAGTAGCCTGGTTACAGAGACGTGCCAGGGTCACTTGAATAGGCACCTAATCTGTCTCTGCCGACACTTAAACCTTTCATTTCCCCTCAGAGACCACAAAGACCAGATCTGTATTACCCACGTATGAATTAAAACTTTGAAAAAGCCCCTGAACATCCTCATGCAAGTGTCTTACGCTGTCTCCACTGGTATAACAATTAAGTGGAAGTATGTTTCCCAGGTTTGGAGAGGCAGAGAAATCCAAGATCAAGGCACCAGCAGTTCTGGAGTCTGTGGAGGGCCTGGTCCCCGCTTCTGTGATGGTGCTTCAGGTATTGTATCTTCGTACGGTAGAAGGCACAGAAGGGCAGCAGCCTCAGGCTAGTTCCCACAAGCCCATTTGTAAGGATGGAGCCCTCAAGCCCGAATCACCTCTTCTAGCATCCCACTGGGTCTTAGATTCCATCGTACGGAACCCTGAGAGCCGTCCTCCAGTCTGCTACCGTACCAAGACCTTGGGATACTTTGGAGGGTGACTATACTACTTACCAGGACTGATGACTTGGGATGTGGGGGTCCCTTGGCAGGTTCTCGGAAGGGTGGGGTTCTCAGTTGTTTCCTTGGACTGGAAGGAACCCCTCTGTCACAGACTCTGAGAGACTCGCATCCCACGTGGCTGCCAGCCCATGGACAGGATGTTCACTCAGTGAGTATCAAGTAAACAGTGAACCGTTTTACCATGACTGTGCCCTATGCAATATTTAAACAGAATAATTGGGCCTCTTATATTTTTATTGGCTAAACCTGGCAGCTCCATTTGGCATAAGCGTGAGATTAAAATTCCAAGTTTTATGAGTATATGATGCTCTCTGTGGGAAATCTAACTTATAAATAAGGATGGGGGAAATATTTGAAAAGCAGAGTGATCAGATGAAGTTGTTTTTCCTAATGAGACTGAATGAGCCTCTTCTAAATGAGCTTCAAACAACCTGATGAGACTCAGCAATTTCCCAGCTGCTCCCTATCTGCCAACGGGAACCTCGAGATGTTTTTCAAGTGTGAAAACATGAACGTTCAGCAAAAGACTTCCCTAAAGCCTGGGTTATTTTATTGGCTTATTTAAAATAATGATTTTGCCGGGTGGTGGTGGCATAGGCGTTTAATCCCAGCACTCGGGAGGCAGAGGCAGGTGGATCTCTGTGAGTTCGAGGCCAGCCTGGTCTACCAAGTGAGTTCCAGGAAAGGCACAAAGCTACACAGGGAAACCCTGTCTCGAAAAACCAAAAAAAAAAAAAAAAAAAAAAAAAAAGTCACTCTGAAAGACTTCTCTCTTTAAAAAAGTGTGTGTGTGTGTGTGTGTGTGTGTGTGTGTGTGTGTGTGTGTGTTTTGAATGTACTTGTTAGTGTCACATGTGCATGTGTGTGCATGTGTACATGGAGGCTAGAGGTCAACACTGAATGTATTCCTCTCTTTACCTTTATTTTAATTTTTTGAATTATTTACTTACTTCATGTATTATGGGTGTCTGCATGTCTGTCTGTGTATCACATGCATGTCTGGTGCCTGAGTGGGTTAGAAGAGAGTGTAGGATCCCCTGAGACTGCAGTTAGCCACCACATGGGTGCTAGGAATCGAACCCAGGTCCTTGGGAGCCAGTGCTCTCAACTTGGGAGCCATCTCTCCAACTCTTCTGCCTTTATTCTTGAGACAGGGTCTCTCACTGACCTTGAAGCTCATCAGTCTGGCTATACTGACTGCTGGATGAACTCCAGCAGTCCTCCTGTGTCCACCTCCCCAGTGCTAGGGGCACACACATCTGGCCGTTAGTGGGGACTTGGGAATCTGAACTCAGGTCTTCATTCTCTCATGGCTGGAACTTCTTCACCTCCTTCAACAATGGACAGTGACCTGGAACTGCCAAATTGCCAGCCATGCAGCTGCTTTCTCCGTGGGCTTTTGGTCAGAGGTGAGTTGTTTTTTGTTTTTTGTTTTTAAATCAAAGCAACAGAAAGAAAGATGGGACAACAGGCTTGTGCCCCCACCTCCAGCCCCCTTTTTGGTCTGTCTTGGGAAATTTCAGCTGCTTCTTTCTTGGCATGGTTTTTCAATCTCTTCCTCACTCCCTTATCTCCTGGAACCCCATGAATGAACCCCAGAGGGACTGAAGTGTGGCGTTCCTGGTTATGGCCTCACAGGCCTCTGAGCTCTGTTAGTTCCTTGGCCACCGATGCCCGCTGTTGCTCGTAGTGGGCTATGTGTGATCTCTCTTCTCTAGTCACGTTCTTTCCTCTGCTTTCCGTTCTTGGGGGAGCCCATCCAGCAAGTTTTCCACTTTATTTTGGTATCCTGTTTTTCCAGTTGCAATGTTTCCATTTTTCCCTTTTCTTAGATTCTACCTCTTTTCTTTTCTTTCTTCCTTCCTTCCTTCCTTCCTTCCTTCCTTCCTTCCTTTCTTTCTTTCTTTTTTGGTTTTTTGAGACGGGGTTTCTCTGTGTAGTTTTGGTGCCTGTCCTGGATCTTGCTCTGTAGACCAGGCTGGCCTTGAACTCACAGAGCTCTGCCTGACTCTGCCTCCTGAATACTGGGATTAAAGGCGTGCACCACCACCGCCCAGCATAGATTTTATCCCTTTGATGAGACTTTCTAGTTCATAAATTCCCAGTGTGTTTCTAGCTCCTTGTGGGAGCGTTTTGATGATGGCTACCCTAGAATCCTCACCACTAATTTCCTATGTCACAGTTTATTGACCTCTTCTGTCTCAAGCCCAGGATGCTTCTGTTTCTTGGTGTGATGAGTGCTTTCCAGCTATATTTGGGTATCCTGATCTTGTGCTAGTTTAGCAGGCTTCCTCTGATGCTTCCTTACTTAGAAGGGAGTTGACATCCTGGGCCTCCGTCTGACGAGAAGAATGCTTCATGACTGTATGGCCCTCCCTGACACCACCCTGGCTATGGGATTGGTAGAACTCCTTTGTCTTGTTTAGAGGGAGTCCTGTGCCCAATGCTGCCCTGCCAGTGATACTCAGAGGTTCATTGACTTCAAGCTTTGCCTGTCAATCTCCAGAGAGTCTGGGATGAAAACCAAAGCAGTAGTCTCCAGAGCCAGGTGGGCAAGGAGGAGGAGAGGCACGGACCTGGCCACACTGCTGAAGTCCTGAAGGGCTGGTCTGGTCACACTGTTCCGTATAATGTTAGTCTCACTGTAGACAGAGAACCTGCCAGGCAGAGAAGGCTTCAAGTGTGGGGCTGCCTGGGTCTCTGCTCTGGGTACTGTTTTCCTTTTTTGCAGACCAAGGAGAAGGACCGGTGTCTTTACAGGGTGACTCTGCTGCTTTGCTATCCCATTTTCTGTGATGGGGAAAATCAGGAGGGAAAAGAAGGCAATATGGAAAATTGTATTTACCCTGAGTATTCGGTTAGAGTCAGGAATTTGAATCTGACTGTCCTGGGGAAGAGCTTGAGATCCTGTGGATAAGCACATCAGAGCGACTCTGTCTATCTCATGCAACTCTGCCACGGACATTCTCCCCAAAGGCCCTTAAAATTGCCTTCTGGGACATCCCTGATGGCAACCTTCCCTTGCTCAGTTCAGAGCAAGGATGGAATGGCTCCTGTGTCCTCTGATGGAGGGGTTAGGAACAGCCACAAGGTAAAGATGGTTTCTCAGCAGTCAGCCACTGGTGTCTCTCCCGGGTTTGTAGGGTCTAGCTGTAGGCTACAGGGGTCAAGCAGGGCAGGATGGAAGGAAGCAGGGGGGAGGCTGGGAAGGGGCCAAGGAGATTTGTGCCTCGTGTCTGAAAAAGCCCTGGGAAATGAAAAATTTCACTTCAACCTCTGAGCGATTTAATCCTGACCTCAGCCAGGGTTCCAGCAAGTTAAAGGTGAGCCTCATTCTGAGTTTTATTGTTCAGATGTTGGCTCTTCTGTGTAATTTGGCCTGATGTAGGGCTGGGAAAATGCATTGTCTTATTTCACCCTTGACATTTTTATTATAAGGAATTTTCAAATCTGTGGGAAAGACCGCTTGGGCTGTTTCCTTGGGAAGTACTTAAGGAACGTGTTAGCTACCGAACAGGACGAAAGCGGCTGCGTGGGGGTGGGAGAGCAGACATGCCTACGCTGCCCAGCACTTTATTTCTTCTTCTTCTTCTTTTTTTTTTTTTGTGGCAGAGTTCTCAAGGTAATATGTGCATTCCCAGTGGCTTATTTTTCCCTCATTAATCCGTTGCGAACAGAACCTGCTATTCTTTCACAGGCAGAGGCGTCTGCCCTGGCCTTTGGGACTGTTTGACTATTTCCCTTCATTTCTCTGCCTTTGTAGAGGGAAACCAAGAATGCCTGTTGCTCAGGCCTGTCTCAAAGGTGAAAGGAGTTCATTTGCTCTCAACAGGGATTTCTTGGGCCTGCACGTACTTATTGGTCCTTGCTCAGAACCGGCTACTGCTCTCCTGAGGTTTAACAGGGGGTTCTGAACAGAGACTGCTAGCTAGTGGGCCATCCCTCCAGACTAGTTAGAGGCCTTCTCTGGGAAGCTGTGCCTGACTGAAATTTGACATCTGGGAGTAGGTACTGAGGAAGGGGCAGAGGTGAAGGACCTATGGGGACATGTACTGGCACCTTGAGGGGCCAAAGAGGTAGTGAGTGGGCCAGAGGCAGGGGAACAGGGAAGGTCCCATTGGCCAGTAGGACAGGCCACAGAGCATCCTTAGTCAGGTCAGTGCTTGTGAGCCTTTGGAGAATCCACATGACAGTCTGGCAGGGATTGCCACAGGAGTCACAATGGGGTCTGCTCTATGGAAAGAGCCTCTGATTACAGGAGTGGCCTTGATGTCTGGGAGAGACCCCAGTTTGGTTATTGCTGGAGTCCACTTGACCCTGATCATGTGGACTAGGCTGGTAGTGGTGGGTGGCGAAGGGGGTACAGATAGGCCGATGTCAGAACTGTTTAGGAAGGGAGGTGTTCTGAGCCCAGAGGTTCAGATAATAATAGTGAGGAAGAGGAGGGTGTCAGGGCGAGGCCTAGAGTTTTGCTTCATCCTGCTGGATAGGGCATTTTGTTCTCTAAGCAGGGAGATGCTAGGTGGCTTGGCCATAGAGATGTTGAATTTGAGGCATAGTGAGGCATGCGGGAGAAAGTATGGGGGAGATTAATGGGATATAACATTTGGTACTCAGAGGTAGGGTCTGGCCCCCCCTTTTCATCCATTCTAAGGTCATACTATAGCCACATACTCCATAAAATGCTAAAAAACTTGTTAAAAACTGTACCTCCTTGCTACAGTTTGAATGCTTTGCCATCCCCAAATTTAGCCCATTATTCCCTTTTTGCAGTATATTTGTGTCACCCCCAAATTCATGTTGAAAACCTAGCCGTCAAAGTGGTGGTACCAGAAGGTGGAGCCTCCTTGAGGTGATGAAGTCATGAGGTGGAACCTCCTGCACGGGGTTAGTGCCCTAGCGACCTCCAGCTGCCTTGCCTCTTCTATCACGTGAGCACACCACAAGGCGGAGCCTGTGAACCCCGAGGGCAAGCTCTCTCTAGATGCTGAATCTGCCACCACCTTGGCATTGGACTACCACCTTCCAGAACTGTGGAAGCTTCATGTTGCTCATAAATCCCCCACCCCACCCCAATTGATGGGATTTAGTAACAGCAGGAGCAGACTCCAATACTCCTTCAGCTACGTCTATCTTTCCCTTTCCTCCCAAGCATGGGTCAACACATCTCCAAGTTTGCTGTCTCTGGAATACAGATGGAGATCTTTGTGCCCAAGTTACTAAAGTGGTCAGCTCTCTGCCTTGTGCCTCATGGGCAGTGGTGTCCCAGGCCACCCTGAAAACAGAATGAGTCACCGGCCTGAGGGTGTTCTCAAGTCCAGCTAAGCAAATATGAGAAATTTCTTGGTTGCTCTTGAGGGCTAAATGATGACCTTGCCTCCGAGCCCCTTCTCCCCCTGTCCCCTTGGGCCATCTTGCTCTTTGGGGTGAAAGGTTGCATGCAGGTGTGGAACAGTTTCCCAGCCTCCTTGTCACAGGGTGTGCTGACTCGAGGTGCCTCCTCTCCTTAAGTGCTAAGTTTATATTAGGGGTGCCTTTGTTCATACACATTTCTCAACAGTTTTCTGGATCATGTGAGTCTCAGTGGGGGTTCCCAGGTAGGACCATGTTCATACATCTGTCAGTGAGTCCCTTCTCTCCTTCCTTTTCCCCACATGTGTCTACCACTGCCCGTGTCTGTGGACGGAGGCCAAAGTATGGAGTATGTGAATATGCGGGAGGCCAGAGGTCAATGTTGTCTCTTCCATCGCTCTCCAGACTTGTTGTTGAGACAGTCTCTCACGAATCCTGGAACTCACTCGTTGACCACACTGCCTGGATAGTGAGCCCTGCATCCTGCTACCTCTGCCTTTCAACAGACTACAGACTGGATCTGCCATGCCTGAGTGTCAGGAGTTCAAACGCAGGTCCTCACGCTTGCACAGCAAGCGCCTTATCCACAGGGACATCTCCCCAGCCCTTCTTCGCTGCTGGATCACTTCTTTTCTCTGTCCTTTGTCTCGCGTGCGTGCATGTGTGCGTGCATGTGTGCGTGCGTGCGTGCGTGCGTGCGTGTGTGTGTGTGTGTGTGTGTGTGTGTGTTTATGTGTGTGTGTGTGTCTGTGCATGTGTATATGTTCACCTGTGTACCGCAGCACATGTGCAAACGCCAGAGGACAATCTTGTCTGTCAGTCAGTCCTCACCTTCTACTTTGAGACAAGGTCTCTGTTTTGCCCCTGCATACACCCACCCAGCTGGCCTGTGAGCTTTTGGAAATTCTCTCTCTGCTGTCCATCTCATCATAGGGTCCCTGGGGTTTGAGGACACTTATCGCGCCTGGCTTTGTGTGGGTCCTGGGGGCTTTAATTTAGACTCTCACAATTGTGCAATAAATGCTTTCTTCTCCAAGCCATCTCCCCAGTGCTTCATTTTTCTCTCTGTGGAATTTTCTCCAGACTTCCATTCAGGGACTCTATCCTTTCAGTGACATCCAATCTGTCTGGAAAGACAGGTACTGGGTTCTGTTCATTGACTTTGAATAAGGAAGGGCTTTCTTTATTTTGCAATGAGGTATAGCTTACCTATAGCAAAGTGCTCAGGTCCCCGGTATTTTCAGCCTGATGAGGTGCTCTGTGCACACCTTTCCTGCAAAGTCCACCCAGTTGGGGGTGTTTTAAGTTTCCATTACTCCAAAGTCTTCCTCACGTTGTGTTTGACGTCTCTCTGAAAGATGATCGGTCCTTATCTACTACCACGATTGGTCTTGTCTGTATTTGACTTTCCTGGTAATGGCTTCCGCTGTATGCACTCTTTGTACATTTTGTTTATTGTGTCTCCTGATACTGTTCCATAGCGGTTGTCCTTGTTGCTCTATAACAACCCTTTATGTAGTCACCCCATGTCTTATTTATCAGTTCTTTGGTTGTTGGACATTTGTTTCCAGAACAGTATTGTGACATTTTGGTGTCATGTCCAGTATATCTGGTAATTAAAAAAAAAAAAAAGATTTGAGTTTTATTTTGATGTGTCTGGGTGTTTTGACTGCACGTTTATCTATGTACCATGTGTATGCAGTGCCCACAGAGACCAGAAGAGGGCACAGGATCCCCTGGAACTAGAGTTGTAGATGGCTGCTCGTTAGCTGTCATGCAGGTACTGAGAAGGGAACCTCTGGAAGAGCAGCCAGTGCTCTACAGGCTGCTGAGCCGTCTCTCCAGCCCATGTTTAGTAATTCTGATGCATGTTGAGCATAAAAATTGAGGTCATATTTTTTTGTAGCTCTGAATGATGTTACCTTCCTCTAAACCAGTGGTTCTCAACCTTCCTGAAGCTGTGACCCTTTAATACCTCATGTGGTGGTGACCCCCAACCATTATTTGGTTGCAATTTCATAACTGTAATTTTGCTACTGTTATGAATCGTAAAGTAAATATCTGATATGCAGCATGATATGTGACCCCTGTAAAGGGCCGTTTGACCTCCAAAGTGTTGTGACCCACAGTTTGAGAAACGCTGCTCTAGACCCTAGCATCTAGAAAATGTACACTTTTGCTCACTACAGGCAGTTAGATTAGCATGGATCAATTTAACCCAAGAAGGCAGTGCGCTGAAAAGGTGATGCTCAGCCTTTGTTGGGCTCCTTCGTTCATTGGTCATCCCTACTTATTCTCAGTGCTCTCTGGCCTGCCCTAAACTAATCCTTCTGTAGCAAAGTGACACACTGGGATTCTGGGTAGCTTTTCAGCCACTTGACATTTGCTCTCTCTAGGGCAAACTGGCCATCACCGTGAGGAGCGAAACAACATGGTGTTAAGCTCAGCCTCATGAACTTCACTTGGTCCTAGTGTCTCAGCTCTTGGCTGACGTCAGAGCCCCAAACTCCACTTTTGTTCCCTTTGAGAGCACGGAGACCAAAGGAACTCTACTTATGTTCTCCCTGGAAATCTGCAGAACTTTCCCAGGTGGCAGGGGAGGAGCAGGGTCTTGAGTTGATCCTGACAGAGCACTCGCTCCATCCACAGTGTGTTTGAGAGAATGGGGGTGGGCCCATGTGTCTGCACCTCCCATCATCTTTGGCATTTGACTTCTGACTGCAGTTTTGGAGGATGGGGTACATATTCTAGAACAGATTTGATCCCTACCATCACTCCTCAAGTCTGGGGCTCTCAGTTCGAGCTTCCTGGAGTCTATGTGTGATCTAAGAATGCGACTTCTGACCCTCAGCATGTGATAACATGGCTCTCAGGGGCCATATTCTCTTCATACCCCATGTAAGCATATGGACCCCTGACAGAGGATCTGGAAGCTTCTTAGCGCTTCCCGTAGGTGTGGATCTAGCCCACACATCTGTGTTCTCACATGTGGTTCCATTGTGCTTTTACCCTTATCTCAACCTCCTGGAGACGGGATGGGTAGTGTCCTCCTTTTCCCGAACATGCCTGGTGGTTCCCTTCTCCTCAGAGCTCTGTGTCTTGTAAATAGAAATGTTGGCATCGATATGTCTCTCCCCAAACTCCCTGTTGCTATGGACTGAATCCTGTTCACTGACAACTCTTACATGGACGTTCTGGCTCTCAATGCAACTGAATTTGGAGATGGGCCTTGAGGAGTAATTAAGGTTAAGTGAGATCATTAGGGCGGACCCAGATCCACTGCACTGGTGACATAAGAAAAGGACGAGAGACCAGTAGAGAAGCTGTGTGAGGACAGAATGGGAGTCAACCCTTGAAGGCAGAGGATTGCCCTCACCAGAGCCTGGCCACATAGCATGCTGGGTCTTGTACTTCCATCCCCAGAACTGGGAGAGAATAAATTCATGGCATGCCGTCTGCCTAGTCTGAGGTATGTTGTTGTGGCAGCCCGAGCTAACACCTCTCATTGAGCACTGAGCCCACCCTGAAAGAGTTCCTACCTCATCCTACACTGGCGAAGCCACACATGCTTTCCTGGTTTATTTTTATTAAAAACATGGCTTTGGGTCATGCATGCCAGGTAAGCTCTCTACCACCAAGCTACCATCTTCAGCCCTTTTTAGTGGAGCCAGGGCTTTATTTAGTTGTCATGACGTTTTTTTTTTTTTTTTCCTTTTTTTTTTTCTTTTGGTCAATTTGACCCAAGCTAGGGTCATCTGAGAAAAGGAAACTTAAATTGAGAAAATGCCTCTGTCAGATTGGCCTGTAGGCAAGTCTCTGGGAGCATTTTCTCAATTAATGATTGATATGGGCACTGTGGCTCCTGGGCAGTGGTCTTGGGTTGTATTAGAAAGCTGTAGAGAGCAAGCCAGTAAGTGGTGTTCCTCCATGGCCTCTGCTTCAGTTCCTACCTTGAGTTTCTGACTTGGTTTCCCTCAATGAAGGACTGTAATCAGGACGTGTAAGCCAAATGAACCCCCGATCCTCAGGTTGCTTTGCATCATGGTCTTTATCCCAGCAACTGCAAGCAAACCAGGACATTTGTCCAAGCTGGCCTCAAATGTAAATTCTCTCTCCTCGGCCTCGGCTTCCTGAGTAGCCGAGAACACAGGTGTGTGCCACCATGTCCAGCTCTCCTGGTGGCTTCTTTTCATTTTTTTGAGATGCTGTCTGTGTGCCAGGGATTGGGCCAGAGCCTCCTACATGCCAAGAGTGAACTATATCTTCAGTCCCTTTCTGGGGTTCTTAAAAATATTTTTATCTTACAAAGCATATCTAGTCCTCTACCTACAAAGACTCCTCAAATACTATACACGCACACATACATACATACATATATCATATACATCATAGCCCTCCCATTCATACACCCCATACTCTACCCCCACAATCACACAAACCACAAACATTCATCAAACCTCATACCCCTCACATCATCCATCTGTGCCATATATACACATATATACAATCCCCACACACTTGATAGTTCCCCTACAGACTCCCCATATATATACACCATATGCCACTCTCTATCTCTGTCTCTGTCTGTCTGTCTCTCTCTCTCTCTCACACACACTATACATACCACACATGGGATTTACCATGATCACCACATATATGTACACTAAAGTTACTTACTCCCACATCACACGTAACACTTACTGTAACACTATAGATCATATGTACTACATATACAACACCCCCCCCCAAACCACATACCATATGTACTACACATCTTATAGTTCCACATGGCCACTCATCATCCACATACCATAAATAGCATAAAACCACTTCACAGCCGCTTTCCCCAACATATATCACATGCTACATACCATATGTATCACATACATCAATACCACACATGACAAATACCATGAGCAGCGTACAGCATATATATACTCACTAGACCCACCCAGACCCACATTACACATACCATACAACACACTGACCTACGCATACCACACATCAATCTCACATACCATATTTACTATGCACATACCATACTTCATGCACTATACACACCACATACCATATATCATATATATATCACACACATATACTAATTCCATATACTATATATGCCATATACACACCATATACCTCAAACACCACACATATCTCGTATACAACAGACATACACACACCCTACACCACACTCCCATTTGCTCCCATTTGCTTACATAAGCACATCCAACCCTTTGTGTCTATTCTCATGGCTGTGGCTTGGCTAGCACGTTTGGGATATGATCTAAGTGAACTTTGCTTTCATTGCTAGAATCTTGGGTGTGAGGTCTGGTGATGATGGTCCTGGTCTCCTGCATCTGTACTTTCCTTCTTGTGCAGGAATGCCCATTTGCTGAAGGACTTGGTAGATTCTTGCGGTGTGTTGACAGTGCCCTCCAATGGCTGAGCTGGTGTCAACCTGGGTTACCCATGAGTGCGGTAGATGACGGGTCTTCCTATGGCTGTGGGACTTAAATGAGCTTGTTGTCCTTGGGAAGAGTAAGAAGAGGGGGATCTGGAGGTGAGATACAGACCAATTTGTGCCTCCAGTGAGTGGGACTTTAAGTGGTTGAGTGGCAGCTGCATGAGGCTGATATGATTGCACAAATGCTGTAGGAGCTGGCTAGGGAGATGGATGGTGTGGCCTGTCCTTCTGGACAGGCTTGCTGGTTGTCATGTTGGCCCTGTGGGGCAGGGCTCAGTCATGGTACCTGATGGATTTTGACTCTTTTATTCCAGTGTTCTGGGGCCCGTGGACCTCAAGGAAGGCCTTGGGCCTCATAAATGGAGGTGACCTTTGGATACGAGGATTTTTCCACAACAACATAGAAAGTTGGACTTGAGGGAGGGTGGACAGATGGTAGCCTGTACAAAGGCCTGTGGTTTTACGGTTCACATTTAATGATATCATCTTGGACAAGGTTTGAGTCAGCTTTTAGCTGGCACAGGTTCCTAAACACTGCTCCATGGGCTGGGACCTCCCTCCCATGATGCCCCACATCTCACAAAAGACTTTCCAAAAGTTGTTTCTAATTAGCCTCACCTTTGGCCTACATGGCTGAGGCTGGGGGTGGGGTTCACATTCTTACAAAGTGTTTAGAATTGTTCAAAAGTGGGAGAGGCTGCCCTTTGATCACAGTCTGAGTGGTTATTGCACTCTGGCCATCATCATCTTGACAAACTTCTTCCCCTCCCAACCCTCCCTCCCTGCCCCACTTGGAAAGGCCTGGAGCTAGCCTGGAGTGACCTGGACTGTGGGTCCTCCTGCACCCGGCCAAGTCGGCTCACCATGGCAGGCCCGGGCTGTTTTCAAGAGCCATCCTTCCTTCAGGACTATTTCAGAGGAAGTCTGTGGGACTTCTCACAGTAGGAACTCACCAGCTGCCAGTAGCCCTCTGCAGAAGGGCTTAGAAGTGAGGAATCACTCTGCTGCAGGGCTGATACCCCCTGGGACCTTGCCCCCCAACACACTCCAGGGGCTGAGCCAGCCCTGAGAATAGTGTAGAAGCTGGGGCCTGAATGATTCAGTGTCTCTGTGGGGCCAGCAAAGGCTTGTGTGGGGTTAAAGGATGGAAGGAATGTGTGATGGAAAAGGGTGAGGAAGAATTGTCCTGCTCTGGGGACAGCTGCTGGGTGTTGGGAGACCCCTCCCCTCCTCTTTACATCCTGATAGAGATCTCTGAGTGTCTTCAACCCCCACACCCTGGGAGACTTTGGGACAGAAAGGAAGTGGTTCAGAGTGGTCCAGCACTTGGATGGGTGCCTGCTGGCACCTTGCGTACTTGGACCGCCTCGAGGAAGAGATGCCCAGCTCCAGGGCACTCTTGTCTGCCTGGCATCTTACCCTCCACAGCTTGTCTCTCTTACTGCCATTCCGACCCAGGCTACTTGGATGGGGTGGACCCCTCTCTGGTCACTCCTTATCTGAAGCCATGTCTGGTCTCAGGGTCTGATCCCTCTTCCTTTCCCAGTCACCTGCTCCCCTGACTTACACAGGTGGTCTGATGGGTCTGTGTGGCATGTGTGCCAGTCTTTTGAGCGCTGAGGAGTGGGGACTTCATACCTGAGCTCTGTGATATAGAGCAATGGTGATACCACGAGGACCACTCCAGTCCTATCCTGGGGCCTGGATAGATCTTTATTCTCTGTCAGGGGAAGGGAGGTAGCTTTCACACCAGGAGTTCTCCAGGGACTCCATGACCCCCCAGTCTACACAGTAGGCATGCAAGGACACCCTAGGCCACAGCAATGAGTTTGCTAGAGCAAGCGGGTTCTAGTGCCTGGGTTTGCAGACCTCTGAATAGAGTCCTCCTTGATACCACCCACCCTACTTGCTGGGTGTACCCCAGGCTCTGGTCCACCACTGAAGGTCCACCCAGGGGAAGCTCCCTGGATACATTCTGGACTCCTTATGTGTACCCCTTGGATGCTGGCCTTTTGTGAGTCATTCTATGCGAATAAGAGTAAACAAAAAGCGCTGGGCGGTGGCGGTGCACACGCCTTCAATCCCAGCACTCGGGAGGCAGAGGCAGGCGGATCTCTGAGAGTTCAAGGCCAGCCTGGTCTACAGAGCAAGATCCAGGAAAGGTGCAAAGCTACACAGAGAAACCCTGTCTCGACAAAAAACAAAAGACAACAAAAAAAGAAAACAAAAAGCAAATTCAAAGAGTTGAAGACAGCTGAACACAAAGATTGAACCATCTTCTGGAGCAATGGTTCTTAGCTCTCTCCAGCCTCATCTGCTAATGGGCCTTGGGTCCCCTGCAGTCCAGGATCTGAGCAGTGACAGTCTGGACTTCTAGGTGGGCAGAATGGGATCACAGCCCGTTGGATGATGCCAGTGCTGACTGAGCCAGAGGGCAGCCCTGTCCCTGTCCCTGTGTCTGACCCTGTCCTTGTGTCTGTCCCTGTCCCTGTGTCTGTGCCTGTCCCTGTCCCTGTCCCTGTCCCTGTCCCTGACCCTGTCCCTGTGTCTGTCCCTGTGTCTGACCCTGTCCCTGTGTCTGACCCTGTCCCTGTGTTCTCTTTTCTTGGTCCCTACACTCAGTCCTCACTGCCTGCACCTTAGGTTCTTTGTCCTCACAACTGAGCCCCTGTGCTCTTGTCCTTGGCTCCCTCTGCTCTGTCAATTCCACTGGATCCTGGAATGTCAGGGACTCTCCAATCCCAACCTATCCAGGCTTCTTCTATTAAACGGGCTGGGGGCTCCCTAAGTGTGTGAAGAGAAGGGTTCATCTCTCTTTCCTTGTCACAAGGATGATGAGTGACCTTTGTCTCTAATGCGTGGTGAGGGGTCCACTTTGGGCCCACGAGTGCCCTCACCACGTTTATTTATTTATCGTGCGTGGACAGAATGCTGATTCTGACAGATGGTGAATTTCATGTTTTACCTGAATTCCATCTCCCTGCCAGCATTCACCCTCTCTGCCTCATGATTGTGGCTGCAGCGTGACCAGCCGCCTCCCACGCCTGTTGCCAGGCCTTCCCGCCATGATGGATGACACCCTCACACAGTGAGCCAGATCAAACCCTCCCTTCCTTGAACTTCTCTGGCAGGTACTTTGTCTCCGCAATGGGGAAAGAACTACAGTGTGCTGTGCTCACTGTGCATGCTCTGTCTCTAGCAAAGCCTGACTTGCTAATAAACCTCCACAGGAGGCCAACTTCTCTTGGTGTTTCACTGTCGAGTTCTTCTGGGGGATGACTGGGCAGGATCTGAGCATTCAGCCAATGATGGAGTCAGCATGGGCGGGACAGGATATAGCAGATGGGGTCCTGGTCACTGGTCCATCCCATTGTCTCCATCCCAGGGGCCTCGTTAAGTCCTAGTACTGGGAATGGGGGTGATCATGTCTTTCTTCCCAAGGCCTGGGAGTACTGTAGAAGATGATCATGGCCTGGATGCAGAGGGCACCTCAGCCCAAGCTCCCCACGGGCTCCTGGCCAGCTCATCAGGGGCAAGAGGCTGAGACAGCTGGGTCAGGTGGGAGCCACGCATCCTCCAGAGGCCAGGCCTGTTGAATGGGCTGTTTGTGTTTTATGAACAGCCCAGGATTGCAGGAATGCAGCTCAGCCCACAGTGGGTAAGAAGGAGCTAGAGCTGAGAAGTCATAATAAAACACCCTTCCCAGGAGGGGAGCCTTCACATGAATCATGGAGAAGGTGATAACAACCCTTTTGGCAAATGCGTTTCCTCTCCCCAAGCCTAACTATGAGCAGAACACAAAGGACTCTGTGACAGCAAAGCTGCCTGCCAAGTGGATGCTGTCAGGGTCCCGACGTGGCGATTTTTGTTCGGGGCTAGCTCTGGCCAGGAGTTTAGAGGATGCTGATGCTGGCTGAAATGTCTTGGGACTGGTTGTATGTAAGTGACAGACATATGTATTCATTGGTCCCTGTCAGAGGGAAAAACAAACAAACGAAAACACTTTGATATTGACCTCACTTTTTCTTTCTTTGTGTTTTCACATGTGTACAGGTGTGTGTGTGTGTGTGTGTGTGTGTGTGTGTGTGTGTGTGTGTGTGTCCCAGGCCATTTCTCCATTTGTTCATTTGTCTTTTTTTCCTTTAGAGACAGGATCTTTCACTAGCCTGGAATTGACCAACTGGCTGAGCAGGCAAGGCCGGCTGGTTCGACAGCCCCAGGGATCCTCCCGTCTCTGCTTCCCCAGTGCTAGGACTATGGGCACCACCACCTCACCCACCAGGCATTTTTAGCACCTTTACATGGGTGCTTGGTATCAGACTCATGTCCTCATTCTGGGTGGCAAGCATGTTGCCTCCATCTCTCCAGCCTCAAGTCAGTTCTTTTTGTTGTTGTTTTGCCTCATTTATTGACCAGGAAGATGGAAAATACTGTGCAGAACACCGTATCAATGAGGGTGTTAAAGGGAGCACATTCACGTCCTGACCCACTGCTCTCCCTAAGCTGGAGCTGTGATGTGGATCATCACTGAGGCTTCTAGCCCCAGGCTGCCTGTGAGTCAGAGGACATTGGAAATGAACAAAAGTAGGCTGGTAATGTAGCTCAGTTCATAGACTGCTTACCTCACCCTGGCAAAGCCCTGGGTTTCATGCCCAGCAATCCATAAACCAGCTGTGGTTGTGCAGGTCTATAATTCCAGCTCCCAGGAAGAGAAGGTAGGAAGACCTCAAGTTCAAAGTCATCTTCAACTCCATAGTGAGTTGAGGTCATCCTGGGCTACATGAGAAAGCAAGAAAAAGAAAGTGCATGATTTGAGTTTCAGAGCAGTCATGATGAATTTGCCATGCAGGTCAAGAGTAGGGCCACCTGGGCTTACAGAAAGAGCAAAACAAGTATGTAAAAGGGCACCATGCATTTGTCTATTAAGCATCTATTTCTCATGATGTGCAAGGACCCAGTCTAGGCTTTGTAAGGAAAAGGGATGCGGGGTGAGTATGGATTATCCTTACTGGGAGGTGGTGTGAGTGTCTGTGCATGTGGATATGTCTGTGTGCACATCGGCTGTCTTAGGGATTCTATCGCTGGGGTGAAACACCATAACCAAAGCAACTTGGGAATGGAAGGGTTTGTTTCATCTTATGTTTCCAGGTAACAGTCGATCACTGAAGGAAGTCAGGGCAGGAACTCAAGAAGGGGAGGAACCTGGAGGCAGGAGCTGATACAGAGGCCATGGAGGGGAGCTGCTTACTGGCTTGCTCCTCAAGGCTTGCTCAGTCTGCTTTCTTATAGAACCCAGGACCACCAGCCTAGGGATGGCACCACCCACAGTAGGCTGGGCCCTCCCGCATTGATCACCAGTTAATGCCCTAGAGGCTTGCCCTCCTACACCCTGATCTTATGGAGGCATTTTCTCAATGGAGGCTTCCTCCTCTCTGATGACTCCGGCTTGTGTCAAGTTGACATAAAACTAGCCAGGACACATGTGTGTCTTTGCATATATGTGTATGCACACAGGTGTACAGGAAGTAACAGGTTGTATCTGGGCCTTTACTGTGTGGAGACTGGTCCCTGGTCAGGTGCTCATGTCAGAGCATCCATGGGGGGTCTAGCACTTACTTTTTAGGTGGGAGAATGGAGGCATTGACAGGTAAAGGAACCGTTCTACAGTTATGTCACAATTTGATTGGCAGAGCTGGGATTCAGGACTTAGTGCCTGTCGTCTGTCATGTCACATGCAACTTCTTCCTCTTGTCCCTTTCTGCTCCTTGAATGCCCAGAAAATGAGAGACAGTGCTGTGTGGCTCAGAGAAGGGCCAAGGGAGGGCTCATGGGGTGGTGTCACAAGACTCCAAACCCTTCCATGCTTTCTTGCTTTTTTCTGGGGTTCCTGTATCCCTGGGGTGTGCCTCCCATGCATCTAGCTTTTCATGCATCTCATCAGCGGCTGGGATCTGTTGTGGCTTGGAGATACACAGGCAGCCTAATTACTGGAATACAGTACGAGCACTTAGGTCTGCTATCCAATGAGATGCCCACCTAGCATGCTGGGACAGCCAGACTCAGCCTTGGGAATGTGAGTGAATCTATGCAGTGTGCATAACTCTACCCAGAGGGATTGATTTTTTTAAATTTATTTTTATTATGTATATAGTGTTCTGCCTACATTCATGCCTGCAGGCCAGAAGAGGGCGCCAGATCTCATTACAGATGGTTGTGAGCCACCATGTGGTTGCTGGGAATTGAACTCAGGACCTCTGGAAGAACAGCCAGTGCTCTTAACCGCTGAGCCATCTCTCCAGCCCCAGGATTGATTTTTATTGGTAGCTTTTGCAGTGTCTGTTCATTGTTGAAAATTTGAGACATATAAGAAATATATATAAAAAAAAAAGAGTTTAAATCCTGTTACCTATCCCGAGAAGCCCTTAAAACTTCTATATATTTTCCTGAAGCTTCCTAGCATGTGACTCATATAAGTATGTCCAGTGGGGTTACTCATCTTCCCCTGGAGGCCCAATGGTCCCCTCAGGATGTCTGGGTATAGGATGTCAGGAACAGCTGTAGACATCATCTGCAAAGAGACTCCTGTGTACACAGCTTTTGCAGCCATACTTGGCCTGCCAGACGAGCTGGCCTGGTTCTTCAGCCACTCCTCCCTGTGAGGGCTCATGTGCTGGGTATAGCTTCTCCCTTGTGGTTCTTTATGCCCTGGTCCATCCTGATAGAGGTTCATTAAAAAAAAAAAAATTCTGTGATTGAATGTAGGACCCTGTTGCTCGCTCAGTAAGTACTTTGCACTGGGCTCTTTTGTACTTATTTTGAGACAGAAGCTCCCTAACTTGCCCAGGTTGGCCTTGAACTTGCTGTGTAACCCAAGCAGGTCTTGAACTTCCAGTCTTGATGTTTTAGCTTTCTGAGTAGGTGAGACTACTGGCCTGCACCAGTAGGCTTTGCTAGTGCAGGGGTGGGTGTGGGTGCAGGGTTGTTGGGACCCAGATGAATCCAGGTTGTTAGCTTAGTGAAACACATTGCGCTTACTTCAAGAAGCTTTTCCTGTGGTTTTTCTCTTGATTGTTATTGTCATGGCATTTTAAAATTCTTATTTAACAGCGTACAGATTTAGACTCTTACAGGAGTCCAAGTCCACTCCGTGACTTGCTACAGGTGACACAGATGGGGAGGCATCTCCTTGACTCCCATCCTCCCCCGACCTGGCCCTGACTCTCCCATGCAGGAGCTGGGGTTGGTGTGTGTGTGGGGAGAGACTTGCTATTGGGAGATGAGTAGCTGTGTCATCACCGTCTTTATGATCTCAAGGCGGTGAGAGTAGAGGTGTGGCCACCAAACATAGGGTCTCAGGTGTCAGACATGGGGGAGGGGGTGCGGGGTGCAGGGAGGGGAACCTTGAGGCCCTTCAAGACACATTTCTGCCCTTGACCTGAGTCTCCCCTACCCCCAGTCAAGGTACCATAGAAAAGCAACTGTCCCCAAACTTGTAGGTTTACTTGGCCACCCTCTTATTGCGCCATTCTGTCACTTCTCAAGGAGACGGGTGTGTTTAGGTGTAAATCTCCTCCCTGGGTAGCCACGGACTCCTGGTATTTTGCTTGTCATCTGCCATGGGAGTGGAGAGTAGCCAGTTATCACACAGTGGTTTAAAAGAACCTGCCTCCCGTGCAGCTCACCCTGGAGGAAAAGATGGAGCAGAGTGTGGTGCAGAGCAAATTCGGGAGAGAATGCAGATGAGAAACACCTGTGCCCAGGGCACCTGGCCAGGCATTGTTGCAGATCTGTGTGTTTGCCTTTCAGTCCGGCAAGACTCAATATAGCGGCAAAATTAAGTACACCATCAACGAGAGCTACCAAACCCAATTCATAAACGGGATTTGAAAAACATGGAAGAGCCAGGGCAAGACTGGCCCCTGGCCAGGCAGCATAGCGGTACAATGGAGCAGTGTGTGTACTGGGCCCTGTGCGCACCCAGACCGCAGTCGGGAGGAGTGTTGCCACCCTTGGGTGGCCTATGCGTCTAATCCAGCCCGAGGAAAAGTTCCAACGGGACCCCAGAGAGCAAGAGGGTTGCAGGAGCTCCAACCTGCAGACATGAGCCTCCAAAGCCAGCTGTCATCAAGCAGGCTGCTAGGGGAGTGTGTGGTGTGGGAAGCGGGGGCAGCCGGGATCCAGAGGGGGAAGGCGCAGAAATCTGACACAAACGCCAATGTTTTACCTTTTAAATCACCTTGGTCTTCGCAGTTGAAATCTGCGCTGAACTTCCCACCCCAGTGTCTCCTGGGGGTGGGGGTTGGGAGGCCCAGGCTGCGTCTCGATTTCCAAGGTCACAAGTCATAATTCTTCCTTGTTCTGCAGCCTCTTGCAGGCTGAGTTCTAAATGTACTGCTGAGATGGTGTGAAAGCTCTCCGGAATGCCTCGGGACCCTCTACCTCTACCTCGGCTCTACAGTGAAGCTCCAGGTCCTGGGTGGGTTTTCTGTGTCTGTGATATTTGGGCTTTGCTTCCTCAAGGGGCTCTATTAGCCAAGGGATCCAAGGCTCATACCACCTTAGATGTGACTCAAGGCCATTTCCAGCCTTACTGACTTTGGAAGTGCACTGTCCAGGGCCATGAAGAGCCCATGTCTCTGCTCTTCAGAGTCAATGCCCTGGCTATGAAAGCCCAGAAGAGCTGCTTCTAGATGCCATGATGCCTGATCACCCCCTGGGAGACCCACAGACTGGGACAAGTGTGCAGTCTACTTCAGAGTTCTTAGGTAGCTTTGGTCACCTAGGACCCATGGGCCCTACCTTGACTCTCTCTAGCCTTTCTCCTCTTAGTTCTCAATTTACAGCCCAGTGGCCACTAGAGGAAAGCTGTGTCTCCAAAGCCATGTTACAAATAACCTCAAATCTAGTGGCTTGAAATGATGCACATGTATTGTTTTACAGTTCTGGAGTTAGTGGTCCACAGTGGATTCTTATAGGGCTCTGAGGGGAACATACTTTCCTTAAGTATTACAACTTCCAGAACTACCTGCAACCCTTGGTTCAGATCTCCTTCTTTGCATGGCTCTGTCTCTGGTTTCCTTATTGAAGCTTCTGGTACCAGACTGAATGGTTCAGTGCTGGCTTCTAATAGGTCTCCATCATAATCTGCAGAACTGTGAGTGTTCCCTTAGGTAGAACAGTATCTTGGTCCAATCCCCTGCTATAACAAAACACTGTGGGCTGGCTAGTTCAGAAGCAGCAGGCATGATGAGGCAGGGCCTCCCAGACCATCATGCCTGGTGTGGCCTCAACTACTTCGCAAATGCTGTCACTGTCTTCTCAAATGCAGGATGGACAAAAAGCTCTCAGGATTCTTACAGAAAGGCACAAATCCTATTGATGAGGGCTTTGCCTTGGTAGCTCCATTACTTCCCAGAGGCTCTGCATTGTATCCCATCACACTAGGGTTAGAAGTATGATGGTTAACTTAAATCCTAAGATTGACACAGATTAAAACCCACTTAGGAAAACCATCTCAAAGAGGGATTGTCTATACTGGATTGGCCTTTAGGTATGTCTGTGGGTTGTTTTAATTAACTGATGTGGGAAGATCCAGTCCCCTGTGGATGGCACTATTCCCTAGGCAGGAGGTCCTGATTGTATAAAGTGGGGGTTTTGGCACCAGATGTATAAAGTGAGGATATGACCACTCCAACATATGGTTGAGGGGAAGGTCTTTATTGTAAATTTGAGGGAGAGTATAGCCAGACGCATATGGGAGAGTCAGGAGCAGGGAGAGAAAGTGTGGGAGGCAAGCTCCTACCTTTTCAAGGGTTCTTATGAGGAGGAGAGAGGGATAAGAAAATATTAGACAGAAAGATAATGAAGAGGAGAAAGACAGAAACACAGGAGAGCTTCAGGAGGACCTGGGTCAATACTCAATGGCCCTTTCCGTTTATTCAAAAGGGCTTTTATAACAATGCCAAAGGGCAGGGCAAAAGACCTCCCCCTTGCTAGATCAAAGCTAAGTGTGGACACTGCACAGCCAAGTGTAGACCCTTCCAAACACCGGGTAACCATACCTGTGGTCAAATCACCCCTTATGCAGCCCTGCTGGGTAAAGTAAGCTCAGATTCTTGGACTCTGAGTAAGTTCTCACTAGGAAACCTCTGTGGGTCTCCATAAGAAAGTAGGATGCTGAACATGGCCAGTAGAGTGAACATGGCCATGGTGGTGGTGGTGGTAGTGGGGTTTGAGAAAGAAAGAAAGAAAGACTGAGAGAGAGAGAGAGAGAGAGAGAGAGAGAGAGAGAGAGAGAGAGAGAGACCCAATAGAAAGCCAAGAGAGCAGAGGAGCAAATGATTGAAATGGTAGGATTATATAGGAATGAGAAGCTGGGGGAAGGAAGCCTGTGAGCTGGGAAAATTTAGGATAGGGGGCAGGGTGAGAAGAGCTGAGAGGGCAGGGGTGGATTCTGGAAACAGGTACTTGAAATGCTGAGGGAGTGCCTAGAGGCCAGCACGTGCTTTGGCATGCTCATAGGCACCAGAGTTAGCTATTAGTCCTGGCTCTCTTTTGGACCTAACACCAAAGTATGGCAAGCATCATGCACACTCTCCGCTCTTGCCTGGATGTGACTAGCTTGTTCAGGCTTCAGCTATCATCACTTCCCTGCTATGACGGACTGTAACCTGGCATTGTTAGCCAATTTAACCCCTCTCCCTAAATTGCTTTTTATCAAGATATTTTATCACAGTATCAGAAGTGAAACTAGAATAGAAGTAGATGTACAAATCAGAATCAGGAGGGGGTGGGCAGGCACACAAGAGCACCGTGGTGGAGTCATTACAGATGTGATCAGGAGGGATGGCGGTGTCCTGAATGGAGGGTTCTCTAGAAGGTGGGAAAGGGAGGAAGGGATTTGGTTCTGCTTGATTTTAGCCCAGGGAGATGGGCTTTGGATTTCTGAGTCCCAGATGGGAATATGATAACCCCATGCTGCTTTTAGATTTGTAGTGAATTGTTAGATCAGTGATAAGCAAATATAGTGTTCTTGGAATTTCCACCAAAGACAATTTATAAGAGGCAACCTGGTGGAGGGTTAGGAGGACTTGGCTTCATGCTGCCTGCACTCTCTGTGTGAAACACTGTTTCTGTGTGTGGGGGCTGGGGGCAGTGTGTAAGGATCGCCTGGAGTTCAACTGAAGGACAGTACTCCCCTAGGACCTGCACATCTCCTTGCCTGGACATCTAATGACAGTTGCTGAAAATTCTCAGTCTTTGTGCTGACTCTACATTGATTTAAATTTTAAATTAAAAAAAATTTTAAATCAGTGGTACATGCAGAGTATTTAAAGATCCAAGTAGGCAAACAGCAGGACTTCTGCACTTCTGGCTTAATCTTTTGGTGTTCCCCTGCTGTCTCTGAGAAGCATGTTTCCTTGTGTCTGGTTCTTCACTTTGGGCATTGCCATGATTCGAGTATGCTTTGTGTCCCAAATGGACATGTGCTGGGGACTTGGTCCTCTGTGTGGTGACATTTGGAGGTGCAGCCTTAAGAAGTGGGGCTGGGCCTGGGGAGATGGCTCAGTGGAAATGTGAGGACCAGAGTAAATGCGTCATGGTCATGGTGGCCCATCTGTAATCCCAGTGTTGGAAGGAGGAGACAGGGGATCCCTGGAGCAAGCTGGCTAGTTAGACAGGTCGTATCTGTGACCTGTGAGTTCAGTTGCGAGACTCTGCCTCAAGGAATATGGTGGAGAATGGTAGAGAAAGACTCCCACTGTCAACCTTGGACCTCCACAGGCATGTGTGCACACATGCACACACTCACCACATACACATTAAAAACGTGGGGTTCAATGCAAAGTCATTAGGCCAGTGAGGTGCTGCTCTGGGAAAGGATGAATGTGGCTCTTGTGAGACCTGGCTAGTTCCCATGCAAACGATTTGTTAGGAAAGGAAGACTGGCCCCACCTCGTCTCTGGCTTCCTGTCTCACAGGCAGCTTCATTTGCATCTGCTCCTACCATTCTGATGCCCTTCCTGAACTGTGTGTGCCTTGATCCTCCTTCCTCTACCATGCACGTGTGCAGCCTCAGGTGTTTTGTCTGCGCAACAGTAGGCTAAGTCAGACATCGTCGGCCCGCTTCCACCGTGGAGGGCTTCAGTCCCTTTAAGCCCTTACTTTCATCTTCTATTCCTTGTCATCCGCTTCTTTTCCCTCTCCTTCCTTCTCCCTTTCTCCTTCCACCCCCTCTTATTCTCTCTCACACACTTTCAAATAGGCTTTTTTATTTTTTATTTTTTTATTTTGCCAGAGCTGAGGACCGAACCCAGGGCCTTGCACTTGCTAGGCAAGTGCTCTACCACTGAGCTAAATCCCCAGCCCCTCACATAGGCTTTATATCTTGTCATGTTTTACTGAAGTGCGTGGAATTATTAAAAATAGAAAACAAAAACAACAACAACAAACCACAACCTTTCTCTCATGTACAGGAAGGGGGATGACTTCTGAAACGGAGTGGGAGATTCTCATGTGTGCACTTGGTATAGACAGCCTGAACTATGGGAACAAGTCCTGGGCCCTTGTCTCCACAGCTGTGTCATAATGCTGGTGCCTGGAAAGGCTGAGCTTTCCCATCCTTGATGCCTCATGGGATCGTGTCTCCTTGATTGCACTGGGTATTAACACCCAAAGCTTATTAAGGACTTTGCTGGAGAGCCTGCTGAATGTGAATGGATGCTTTGGCATTTAGTGGGAGAGTATATTAAAGTCCAGGCCATGTAGCAGGGAAGGAAACATTCCTGAGATTCCTGGGGATGCTAGATAGCTCCCGAGTCAATGATTCCCATCCAATGGCTCTTACCTCCTGCACTTCCAGCCTTGAGGTGACAGTTGTGTCTCCCAGCCTACAGCATGAAGTAGGTGGAGGATCTTGGCTGGGGTTTCTGCCCTTGTTTGTCACGCAGCACAGGCTAAGTTGCACTGAGCAGTCTGGGAGCTCCTCAGCATCTCTCTCCTTGTTTGGTCCCTGTTTCTACAGCCCCCAAATGCCCAGAGGCAGTCCAGCGTGAATGGAGGTGGGTGGCCCAGAGGAGGTCACAAAGGTGAATATTTGCATTTCCCTGGTGACAGGTGTTGCTGATCATCTCTTCACGTCCTTACTGGCCACTTGTTGTTCTTTTTGGGAAACACATCATCATCTTTGTGTATGTTCCCCTTCCCCCAGTGGTGCTGAGGATTGGATTCCAAGGTTTCACACATGTGAGACAAGCATTACCTTGAGCTACAATGCTAACCTTTCTGACTATGTTTAATTTGGGCTAGTTGTCACTTTATAATTATGTTGTGTTACAGTAATACTTTTTACGAATAGAGGTTATGTTGTGTTACAGTAACACTTCTTAGGAAGAGGGATAGAGGACACCAGGAGAACACAGCCCTTGAATCAACTAAGCATGGCTCACATGGGTTCACAGAGGTTGAATCAGTAAGCACGGGGTCTGTGTAACTCTGCATCAGATCCTCTGTGTAAACGTTATGGCTCTTAGTTTGGTGTTTCTTTGTGGGACTCCTAACAGTGGGAACAGGTGTGTCTCTGACTCTTTTGCCTGCTCTTGGGACCCCTTTCCTCCTATTGGGTAGCTTTATCCAGCCTTATCCCTTGATATGAGGGCTTTCGTCTTGTCTTATTTTGTATCTTGTTTCGTCATGCTTGGTTGCTGTCTTTTGGAGGTCTGGTATTTTCTGAAGGGAACCAGAGTGGGAGTGGATCTGGGGGAGAAAGGAGGTCAGGTGCAGGACTGGGAGGAGTGGAGTGAGGGAAACTGGGATCAGGATGGATTGTATGAGAAAAGAATCTATTTTCAATAAAAAAGAGGTGTTTTTGTTTGTTTGCTTGTTTTACATTTTCTGTTGTAAATCTTCTATAGTTTGAATCTTAAATATTTCCAAAGGAGTTATTATGACCAAAATTCATAAAACTGTGAGTGAAAATGTTATAGCCAAGCCCATTACTTTGTATCTACACTAAAGTCCTCAGGCTGGGACTTGTCCAGTGGCAGAAAGCTTGTCTAGCAACCTCAGGGCCTAGGTTTAGTCTTCAGTATAAAAGAAGCAAGACAAGAGGCGGGCGGGGGTGGTGCATGCCTTTAATCCCAGCACTCGGGAGGCAGAGGCAGGCGGATCTTTGTGAGTTTGAGGCCAGCCTGGTCTACAGAGCAAGATCCAGGAAAGGCTCAAAGCTACACAGAGAAACCCTGTCTCAAAAAAACCAAAAAAAAAAAAAAAAAAAAAAAAGAAAGAAAGAAAGAAGCAAGACAGTGAAGAAGCAAACAAGTTAAGTATTTTTATCTGTCTGTCTATCCTTTCTTCCTTCCTTCCTTCCTTCCTTCTTCCATTCTTTTCTTTTTTTTTTTTTTTTTTTTTTTTTTTTTTTTGAGACAGGGTTTCTCTATGTAGCCCTGGCTGTCCTGTAACTGGCTCTGTAGACCAGGTTGGTCTTGAACTCACAGAGATCCACCCACCTCTGCTTCCTGAATGCTGGGATTAGAGACCTGTGCCACTACCGCCTGCCTCGCCTTAAAAATTTTTTTTTTTATTTTTATTAACTTAGTTCCAAACATTTGTTTTCAAATGATTATACATGAAACTGTTTTCTTAGTTTTTTTTTCTTTAGGGTTTCCTACTTATGAAATCACATAGGCTGTAAAGAAAGATGCTTTTACTTCTTCCTTACAATCTTGACTCCTTCCTTTTTCTTGCCCAATTGCTCTGGCTAGAACCCCCAGTGCAGGGCTGGCTAACTGTATCAAAAGCAAACATCCTTACCTTCCAAGTCTGGGGGAGAACCCATTCATTCTTTTACCACCCAGGAGAAACAAGCCTA